>NW_028260616.1:5000-39126 GCF_056163025.1 Triticum urartu
GGGAATAAGTGATTGTCTGATAATGAGCAAGGAATATACGTCTTTCTGCTAAAGAGGATCTATTAAACTCATAATTCATTAGATCCTTGTTATCAATGCCAACTAGGTATCATAAGTAAATGGATCCCGGTTGTTCAATCCTTTGATAACCAAGGTCATTCTTTGCTAAAGAGAAATGATCACTATGAGTCAGACTCAATAGAATTGGATCCATTCCAAATAGCGAGAATTAGGATTCTTGATCCCTCTCAATCTCTCTTTCAATTCGAGGATCCAGAGAGGTGTTTTCATAGTCATCTCCGAATATTTGCCATCTCGGAATATTTTCGATTTCATTTTTCTATGATATGTCTTTCTATATGAAAATTGGTTATTTACGATGTACGATGATCCCTGTTAAGCATCCATGGCTGAATGGTTAAAGCGCCCAACTCATAATTGGTAAATTTGCGGGTTCAATTCCTGCTGGATGCACACGAACGGGAACATTCCATAAGTCTATTGGAACTGGCTCTCTATCCATGGAATCTCATCCATCATCCATACATAACGAATTGGTATGGTATATTCATACCATAACATAAGAACAATAAGAACTCGAATTCTTATCGATACTGGAACTCAGAGCATAGGAGGGAAAGTCGATTTATGGATGGAATCAAATACGCAGTATTTACAGAAAAAAGTCTTCGTTTATTGGGAAAGAATCAATATACTTTTAATGTCGAATCGGGATTCACTAAGACAGAAATAAAGCATTGGGTCGAACTCTTCTTTGGTGTTAAGGTGGTAGCTGTGAATAGCCATCGACTACCTGGAAAAGGTAGAAGAATAGGACCTATTCTGGGCCATACAATGCATTACAGACGTATGATCATTACCCTTCAACCGGGTTATTCTATTCCACTTCTAGATAGAGAAAAAAACTAAAGGAGAATACTTAATAATACGGCGAAACATTTATACAAAACACCTATCCCGAGCACACGCAAGGGAACCGTAGACAGGCAAGTGAAATCCAATCCACGAAATAATTTGATCCATGGACGGCACCGTTGTGGTAAAGGTCGTAATTCCAGAGGAATCATTACCGCAAGGCATAGAGGGGGAGGTCATAAGCGCCTATACCGTAAAATAGATTTTCGACGGAATCAAAAAGACATATCTGGTAGAATCGTAACCATAGAATACGACCCTAATCGAAATGCATACATTTGTCTCATACACTATGGGGATGGTGAGAAGAGATATATTTTACATCCCAGAGGGGCTATAATTGGAGATACTATTGTTTCTGGTACAAAAGTTCCTATATCAATGGGAAATGCCCTACCTTTGAGTGCGGTTTGAACTATTGATTTACGTAATTGGAAGTAACCAATTAGGTTTACGACGAAACCTAGAAATCGATCACTGATCCAATTTGACTACCTCTACGGGATAGACCTCAACAGAAAACTGTTGAGTAACGGCAGCAAGTGATTGAGTTCAGTAGTTCCTCATAGAAAATTATTGGCTCTAGAGATATGGTAATATGGAGAAGACAAAATTGTTTGAAGCACGCACAGAACCGGAAGCGCCCCTTGTTTCAAAGAGAGGAGGACGGGTTATTCACATTTAATTTGATGGTCAGAGGCAAATTGAAAGCTAAGCAGTGGTAATTAAGACCCCCGGGGGAAAATAGGGATGTCTCCTACGTTACCCATAATATGTGGAAGTATCGACGTAATTTCATAGAGTCATTCGATCTGAATGCTACATGAAGAACATAAGCCAGATGACGGAACGCAGAGACCTAGGATGTAGAAGATCATAACATGAGCGATTCGGCAGATTTGGATTCCTTTCCTATATATCCACTCATGTGGTACTTCATCATATGATTCATATAAGATCCATCTGTCTAGAGATCGTCATATACATCTAGAAAGCCGTATGCTTTGGAAGAAGCTTGTACAGTTTGGGAAGGGGTTTTTTGAGAGAAAAGAAGAATCTACTTCAACCGATATGCCCTTAGGCACGGCCATGCATAACATAGAAATCACACGTGGAAGGGGTGGGCAATTAGCTAGAGCAGCAGGTGCTGTAGCGAAACTCATTGCAAAAGAGGGTAAATCGGCCACTTTAAGATTACCATCTGGGGAGGTCCGTTTAGTATCCCAAAACTGCTTAGCAACAGTCGGACAAGTGGGTAATGTTGGGGTGAACCAAAAAAGTTTGGGTAGAGCCGGATCTAAGTGTTGGCTAGGTAAACGCCCCGTAGTAAGAGGGGTAGTTATGAACCCTGTGGACCACCCCCATGGGGGCGGTGAAGGGAAAGCTCCCATTGGTAGAAAAAAACCCACAACCCCTTGGGGTTATCCTGCGCTTGGAAGAAGAACTAGGAAAAGGAAAAAATATAGCGATAGTTTTATTCTTCGTCGCCGTAAGTAAATACGTAACTAGGAATATGGAAAATTGCATTTTTGGAATTTGCAATAATGCGATGGGCGAACGACGGGAATTGAACCCGCGCATGGTGGATTCACAATCCACTGCCTTGATCCACTTGGCTACATCCGCCCCTTATCCAGCTAAAGGATTTTTTTCTTTTTTCCATTGATCATTATTCTATTTATTCTGACCTCCGTACTTCGATCGAGATATTGGACATAGAATGCCACTCTTTAAAAAGGAAAAAAGGAGTAATCAGCTGTGACACGAAAAAAAACGAATCCTTTTGTAGCTCATCATTTATTGGCAAAGATAGAAAAGGTCAATATGAAGGAGGAGAAAGAAACAATAGTAACGTGGTCCCGGGCATCTAGCATTCTACCCACAATGGTTGGCCATACAATCGCGATTCATAATGGAAAGGAACATATACCTATTTACATAACAAATCCTATGGTAGGTCGCAAATTGGGGGAATTCGTGCCTACTCGGCATTTCACGAGTTATGAAAATGCAAGAAAGGATACTAAATCTCGTCGTTAACTGAATTCTGAATAGAAAGATTAAGAAGAAAAAAAGATTCAAAATAAAGTAAAGGTAGGCGGGGAATAACCTTATTTATGACAAGTTTCAAACTAGTAAAGTATATCCCTAGGATAAAGAAGAAGAAAAGTGGGCTAAGGAAACTCGCAAGGAAAGTTCCAACCGATCGTCTACTTAAGTTCGAGAGAGTTTTCAAAGCACAAAAACGTATCCCTATGTCTGTTTTCAAAGCACAAAGAGTTCTTGACGAGATTCGCTGGCGTTACTACGAGGAAACTGTTATGATACTGAACCTCATGCCCTATCGAGCATCTTATCCCATCTTAAAGTTGGTTTATTCGGCAGCCGCAAATGCTACTCATTATAGGGATTTCGACAAAGCGAATTTATTTATTACTAAAGCCGAAGTCAGTAGGAGTACTATTATGAAGAAATTCAGACCTCGAGCTCGAGGACGTAGTTTCCCCATAAAAAAAAGCATGTGTCATATAACAATTGTACTAAATATAGTAAAGAAATCTAAATAACCTTTAGATCCATCTAAGATTTCGATTCCCAGTAAAAAAAATATAGAATAGAAAAATATGGGACAAAAAATAAATCCACTCGGTTTCAGACTTGGTACAACCCAAAAACACCATTCCTTTTGGTTCGCACAACCAAAAAATTATTCTGAAGGTCTACAGGAAGATAAAAAAATAAGGGATTGTATCAAGAACTATATACAAAAGAATAGGAAAAAGGGCTCGAATAGAAAAATAGAATCAGACTCAAGTTCCGAAGTAATTACACATAATAGAAAAATGGACTCAGGTTCAAGTTCCGAAGTAATTACACATATAGAAATCCAAAAAGAAATCGATACGATCCACGTCATAATCCATATTGGATTCCCAAATTTATTAAAGAAAAAAGGAGCAATCGAAGAATTAGAGAAAGATCTACAAAAGGAAATTAACTCTGTAAACCAGAGATTTAATATTTCTATCGAAAAAGTTAAAGAACCTTATAGACAGCCTAACATTCTTGCAGAATATATAGCTTTCCAATTAAAAAATAGAGTTTCATTCCGAAAGGCAATGAAAAAAGCCATTGAATTAACTAAAAAAGCAGATATAAGGGGAGTAAAAGTAAAAATTGCGGGTCGTCTCGGAGGAAAAGAAATTGCACGCGCCGAATCTATTAAAAAGGGTAGACTTCCCCTCCAAACAATTCGCGCTAAAATTGATTATTGCTGCTATCCAATTCGGACTATCTATGGAGTATTAGGTGTAAAAATTTGGATATTCGTAGACGAAGAATAAGTAATCTTGTCTTCGGATTCTGTCCATTGATAGAATAAAAAATGACAAGAGACTTTTTTCCTGAAATCCCTGCAAAAGAAGAAATTATACCTCTTTCTATAAGATTTAATGAAAATTGATAAATCATTTAATATAATTGCTATGCTTAGTGTGTGACTCGTTATTTTTTTCTTTTTTTTAAGAAAAAAACTTAGTAATTATAGAAAATTAACTAATAACCAACCTATTGCTTCGTATTGTCGAGATCCTAACTAAGAAACAGTCACTATATGAATAAATACCTCTATCATAACATAAATGAGTAGATGTGTCATATAGTTGTAGCAACTGCAATTTTTTCTCTAAAAAAGAAAAGGGATTCTAGGTTGTGAAGCAAAACTAAAGGGATGTGGATAAAGGGAGGGATGATAGAAAGAAGGAAGAGGAAATAAATAAGATATAGGATTCCACTATGTATGGTCTATGAATTACATCATAAAAGGCAATGTGATAAAGCATCAATATAATAAAAATAATAGAGAATTAAAAATTGTAACTTGAAACAAGAACTACAAATTTAAAGCAATAATAAAGAGCCGCCCGGGTTAATAAAACTGAGAAAATTAACTCGGAAAGAAATTTTTTGGAAGCTCCGTTGCGGGATTCAGACCTAACCATTCAAGGAGAAGCAGTGGGAACGACAGAACCTATGATTCCATAGGATTTTATTGAAAAGAATCCTAACACTTCATTGGGTGGGATGGCGGAACAAACCAAAAAAATTGTCTTATTTGGTAAGTTTATAAATTAACAAATAAGACAGGAAAGAGTAAATATTCGCCCGCGAAATTCTTATTGAATTAGAATACTTTACCGCGATTCAATAAGAGTAAAAATAAGGATTTTTTTAAGAAGGATTACATTATCTATAAATATAGAATTTAGATAAATATACACACACATCTGGATATATTCTAGATCTTCTTTTTTGACTATATATTATATTTTTCTGTTTTAACAAATTCAATATAAAAAAAACCGAACTTTTTCTATTATCTATTAATGTGTATCTATCCGTACCGTAATATTTTGGAATATTATGAATTAGAGAAATTTACATGCTTTCTGATTCCATTCGCGAGGAGCTGGATGAGAAGAAACTCTCATGTCCAGTTTTGCAGTAGAGATGGAACTAAGAAAGAGAACCATCGACTATAACCCCAAAAGAACCAGATTTCGCAAACAACATAGAGGAAGAATGAAAGGAAAATCCTGCCGAGGCAATCGTATTTGTTTTGGTAGATATGCTCTTCAAGCACTTGAACCCGCTTGGATCACGGCGAGACAGATAGAAGCAGGACGAAGAGCAATAACACGATATGCACGTCGTGGTGGAAAAATATGGGTACGTATATTTCCCGACAAACCGGTTACACTAAGACCCACGGAAACACGTATGGGCTCGGGAAAGGGGTCCCCCGAATATTGGGTATCCGTTGTTAAACCTGGTCGTATACTTTATGAAATGGGGGGAGTATCTGAAACTGTAGCTAGAGCAGCTATCTCCATAGCTGCCAGTAAAATGCCCATACGAAGTCAATTTATTCGATTAGAGATATAGAACCCTAAAAGGGGTATGGAAGATAAAAAAAAATGCTCGGTTTTTCTTTCTGGAAAGACAATATTTCTTTCATCCTTTTGCATTGAAATAACAAATTGAAATCAAAATAATATGATTCAACCTCAGACCCTTTTAAATGTAGCAGATAATAGTGGAGCTCGAAAATTGATGTGTATTCGAGTCATAGGAGCTGCTGGTAATCAGCGATATGCTCGTATTGGTGATGTTATTGTTGCTGTAATCAAAGACGCATTGCCCCAAATGCCTCTAGAAAGATCCGAAGTAATTCGAGCTGTAATTGTACGTACATGTAAAGAGTTCAAATGCGAAGACGGTATAATAATCCGCTATGATGACAATGCTGCGGTTATAATTGATCAAAAAGGCAATCCAAAAGGAACTCGAGTTTTTGGCGCGATTGCCGAGGAATTGAGAGAATTGAATTTTACCAAAATAGTTTCATTAGCTCCTGAAGTATTATAAATACTAGTAGGCGAAATTGAGACCAAAGAATTAATTTAGTAGATTGTGTTTTACGTATATGTTTTAAAATCCAAAATGAAAAAAAAAAAAAGAAAACATGTTGATTATAGAAAAATTAGGAGGAACCTAGAATTAGAGTCTTATGGGCAAGGACACTATTGCTGATTTACTAACCTCTATAAGAAATGCGGACATGAATAAAAAAGGAACAGTTCGAGTAGTATCTACAAATATTACCGAAAACATTGTTAAAATACTTCTACGAGAGGGTTTTATTGAAAGTGTTCGGAAACATCAGGAACGTAACAGATATTTCTTGGTTTCAACTTTGCGACATCAAAAGAGAAAGACTATAAAAGGAATATATAGAACAAGAACCTTTTTAAAGCGTATCAGCCGACCCGGCTTACGAATTTATACCAACTATCAAGGAATTCCTAAAGTTTTGGGTGGAATGGGAATTGCTATTCTTTCTACTTCTCGAGGAATAATGACAGATCGAGAAGCTCGACTAAACAGAATTGGGGGAGAAGTCTTATGTTATATATGGTAATCGCCCCGCCTATAGTGCTCGAATTCTATCTCGCCCTTCCTATTTTTAAAATAAAAATAGAAAAATAGGAGAAAAAAAATATGACAGAAAAAAAAAATAGGAGAGAAAAAAAAAACCCGAGAGAAGCAAAAGTAACTTTCGAAGGTTTAGTTACGGAAGCCCTACCCAATGGAATGTTCCGCGTTCGGCTAGAGAATGACACCATCATCCTAGGCTATATTTCAGGAAAGATACGGTCTAGTTCTATACGAATACTGATGGGGGATAGGGTCAAAATTGAAGTAAGTCGTTATGATTCAAGCAAGGGACGTATAATTTATAGACTTCCCCATAAGGATTCGAAGCGTATCGAAGACTCGAAGGATAGCGAAGATTTGAAGGATAGCGAAGATTTGAAGGATACCAAAGATTCAAAGGATTAGGTTTTTCTTTTTTTTTCTAGGGTAATAAATTCTAAGTTCTAAAATTCAAGCGAAGAGACTTATTTTTTCCAAAAGATTAGATTCATAGTTTAAAAAAGGATACGGAAATATGAAAATAAGAGCTTCCGTTCGTAAAATTTGTACAAAATGTCGACTGATTCGTAGGCGTGGACGAATTAGAGTCATTTGCTCTAATCCGAAGCATAAACAAAGACAGGGGTAATCTTTCGAAAAAGAACTTTACTTTCTAAAAAGTAAAAAAAAGTACCCGCGGAAATGTTCCAATTCCAAATAAAATAATTTCATTTAAAATAATTAAAGTAAAGGGTTTATTTTACCCTGAAACGGATATCTTTGTATCTTTTTTTCTTTTTTTTATTTCTAACTCATATTTATGAGATAATAAAATATGGCAAAAGCTATACCAAAAATTGGTTCACGTAAGAAAGTGCGTATTGGTTTACGTAGGAATGCACGTTTTAGTTTACGGAAGAGTGCACGTAGAATAACAAAAGGGGTTATTCATGTTCAAGCTAGTTTCAACAATACCATTATAACTGTTACAGACCCACAAGGTCGGGTGGTTTTTTGGTCCTCGGCCGGTACTTGTGGATTCAAAAGCTCAAGAAAAGCATCACCCTATGCTGGTCAAAGAACAGCAGTAGATGCTATTCGTACAGTAGGTTTGCAACGAGCAGAAGTTATGGTAAAGGGCGCTGGTAGTGGAAGAGATGCCGCATTACGAGCCATTGCTAAAAGTGGTGTGCGATTAAGTTGTATACGCGATGTAACACCTATGCCGCATAATGGATGTCGACCGCCTAAAAAAAGACGTCTGTAAAAGAATTAACCCGCTTTCAACTTTCATTTCAAGAGAAATAAACGATTCAATGATAAAATAATAATACTAGTCTATTATGGTTCGAGAGGAGGTAGCAGGATCCACTCAAACACTACAGTGGAAGTGTGTTGAATCAAGAGTAGATAGTAAGCGCCTTTATTATGGTCGTTTCATTCTGTCCCCGCTTAGAAAAGGTCAAGCGGACACCGTCGGTATTGCCTTGCGAAGAGCTTTACTTGGAGAAATAGAAGGAACATGTATCACACGTGCAAAATTTGGGAGCGTGCCGCACGAGTATTCTACAATAGCAGGTATTGAAGAATCCGTACAAGAAATTTTACTAAATTTGAAAGAAATTGTATTGAGAAGTAATCTCTATGGAGTTAGAGACGCATCCATTTGCGTCAAAGGTCCTAGATACATAACTGCTCAAGATATCATCTTACCGCCTTCCGTAGAAATCGTTGATACGGCACAACCTATAGCTAACTTGACAGAGCCCATTGATTTCTGTATTGATTTACAGATCAAGAGAGATCGTGGATATCAGACAGAACTCAGAAAGAACTATCAAGATGGAAGTTATCCTATAGATGCTGTATCCATGCCTGTTCGAAATGTGAATTATAGTATTTTTTCTTGTGGGAATGGAAATGAAAAACACGAGATACTTTTTCTAGAAATATGGACTAATGGAAGTTTAACCCCTAAGGAAGCACTTTATGAGGCTTCTCGTAATTTGATTGATTTATTTCTTCCTTTTCTACACGCGGAGGAAGAGGGCGCTAGTTTCGAAGAAAATAAAAACAGGTTTACTCCACCCCTTTTTACTTTTCAAAAAAGATTAACTAATCTAAAGAAAAACAAAAAAGGAATTCCATTGAATTGTATTTTTATTGATCAATTAGAATTGACTTCTAGAACGTATAATTGTCTAAAAAGGGCCAATATACATACACTATTGGACCTTTTGAGTAAGACTGAAGAAGATCTTCTGAGAATTGACAGTTTTCGTATGGAAGATAGAAAACATATATGGGACACTCTAGAGAAGCATCTCCCAATTGATTTACTTAAGAATAAACTCTCGTTTTAAATCCATTGCAATTTTTTTTCTTCTTCTTTTTCGAGTTAGAATAAAAAGAAAACAATTTAGCATCTTTGGTACAATCTATATTTTCGCGAAATGGATCATAATAAAATGGATTTTAGGTATCTAGGGAAGATTCACTTGGAAGTAACTATTTCCTAGATACCTATGGTACTTCACGGTTGAATGAATCAAAAAATATCTAAAAAAGACCTAAAGTTAATGATTTATCAATGGGTAATGTTGCTCCAATACCTAACCAAAGAGCTACTACAGTACCGATTAAAAAAACGGTCGTAGCTACTGGGCGGCGAAATGGATTTTGGAATTTATTGACATTCTCTAGAAAAGGTACTGTCAATAAGCCTGTTGGCACAGAAACCATTAAAAGAACGCCCAATAACTTATTGGGTACCGTACGGAGTATTTGAAACACGGGAAAGAAGTACCACTCGGGTAATATTTCCAGAGGAGTTGCAAACGGATCTGCCGGTTCACCAATCATTGATGGCTCGAGAACCGCTAAACCTACATTACATGCAATAGTACCTAGAATTACTACTGGAAAAATATATAAAAGATCGTTGGGCCATGCGGGTTCCCCGTAATAATTATGTCCCATCCCTTTAGCTAATTTAGCTCTTAATACAGGATCATTTAAGTCTGGTTTCTTTGTTATTGGGATAGGTGAACTCTTTAGGATCCATCCCCCAAAGGAACCGGACATGAGAATTTATCATCATCCGGCTCGAGCAAGAGTGAAAGAAATAAGACCGCGGAAGATCCTTAATAGAATTAAGGTTTATAATGACTCAATGACTCTAGGCAAGAAAAGCTTTATCAGATTCTCTTTTCCGAAGTTGCACCTACAACTACTCATTGAAAATAATCCTATTCTTATGGGTAAATGCTCAATATCCAAGTGGGCTTACAAATTTGATCATGATCAATTGCTTTGTGGATTGTCTCATGTCTCTTGATTAGTTGGTATTTATCCCCTCAATATCGCAAGTTTCTTACCTCCAAACAAAATATTTACTTGTTACTAATAAAAAATCAAAAAGTTTAGCCTACATTCTTCCTTAGATCCCTTCTTTTACTCCGATAGTATTGCGGATCACAATCGATGCAAAGAAAATGAATGCATTTCCATACTATAATAAAAAGGTAAGTGTAATAAATAGAGAACTGGATCATGTCACATGACTTATTCCATTTCTACTCTATGGGATCTTACGGAGCCTGTTCATGGATGACATGGTTGCGGTATGATCATAGAAGATATTCTCCTCAAGTGAACCAGCCTATCCTTCCTAGGTAGGGGACTTACATGTTGATTGGATGCGGAGACACCTTTGGTTGTGAATTCTAATGTGGCAGATCCAATTCTTTATCTGCATGGCCAAATCAATAATTCAAGTCACACACTCCCATAATCCGCCTTTTTTCTTTCGTAAAATTAACTTCAACTATTTGTATTGTATAAAAATACTTTGGAGTTGAAGAGAAGTATCCAAATGACATGTGTTATTTTACAATAACCCATGCTTGTAGCAATGAAATACCAAAACCTACCCGATATGATATATGATAATTATAATTCTCTATGATATGCCTTCCCTATAAAGGACCCGAAATACCTTGCTTACGTATCATTGGAAAGTGCATTAACATAAATACGGCAGTAAGCAGAGGCAGTACAAAGGTATGTAAACTATAAAAACGAGTCAAAGTGGATTGGCCCACACTAGCACTTCCGCGTAATAACTCCACTAAAGGCGATCCTATTACCGGAATGGCGTCAGGTACACCTGTCACAATTTTGACTGCCCAATAGCCAATTTGATCCCAAGGCAAAGAATAACCAGTTACACCAAATGATGCAGTCAAAACAGCCAAAACCACACCTGTGACCCAAGTTAATTCGCGGGGTTTTTTAAATCCCCCTGTGAGATACACACGAAATACATGCAGGATCATCATTAAAACCATCATACTTGCTGACCATCGATGAACTGATCGGATTAACCAACCAAAGTTGGCCTCGGTCATTATGTATTGAACCGAGGAAAAAGCCTCTGTAACGGTTGGTCGGTAGTAAAAAGTCATAGCAAAACCGGTAGCGACTTGTACTAGAAAACAAGTAAGTGTAATTCCCCCTAAACAATAAAATATGTTGACATGGGGAGGAACATATTTACTAGTTATATCATCTGCAATTGCCTGAATCTCAAGACGTTCCTCAAACCAATCATATACTTTATTGAGATAGGTAACTAACCCGAGTCCCCCTCTAAGAGCCGTATATGAAAATTTCATCTCGTACGGCTCAAGCAGAAACACAAAAATTTTCAACGAATATTAGAAAAAAGGTTCAAAACTTCATCAGCCACTGAATTGGGTCGATTTGCCTTGAAGATATCAAATAAGAAAAATCCGGAATATCTTCTTTGTGATGATAATGCCAAAAAATCTCAAGTTGGCGCCGTCTTTCTTTCTTCCTTTCCCTTATGTTGGTCATTAGAGGCTTCTTGACTTTTCTCTTCCCTATAAAGGATTTGTTTTTTTATGCGTAATATAGAAATTATCTTGTTGAGATCCTATGAATCAGTTCAATTAAAACCTTAGATTCATACTAGAGCCACGATGATTTAGTCTCAAGCTAAACAAAAGGCAAGGGTTCTTCGAATAAGAACCGCTTGATAATCATTTATTGAATCAGTGTAATGACTCGACAAAATCGAGAGAAAAAAAGTTGTCTTTTGGGCAAACAAAATTGGAAGGAAGAAAATTTCTTTTTTATTTTTATTTAAGAACTACTTGAATTTTTCAGTCTGGTTGCGAGGTCTTAATAGTGAGTATGAATCATAGTTCCATTTTTTTTTGATCCACTCTATCTATTTCGTGTTCCAGATACTAGAATAAATAATATCTGACGAATTAGAATCATCTTGATAGAGATAACAGGCCCTTTCTATGTATTATCAATAGGATCAATTCTAACAAGTCACACACTCATATTCCAGAGATACCGAAACAAAAAAATTCCGCGGTCGAACTACCATAATATCTAGAAATGTAGATCTTAAACTAGAAAGGCTTTTTTGGATGGAAAAACTCTGACTTCCTAGTTTTAGTTAGTAGAAACCTAATTGGTTAAAATTCCGTCCAGTAAAACGGAAGAATTATAAATTTCTAAAATGATAGATAGGAATATAGCGAATAAAGCCATTGCGATCCCCATAAAAGGAGTAGTCCCCCAACCCGGGGCGACTTTCCCATATTCCGAATTCAAGGGTTTCAGTAAACTACCTGCACCAGTTCGTTTTGGCCTAGGTTTAGAACTATCTTCAACGGTTTGTGTAGCCATAAATTCTATTTAATCATTGGTGTTGACTTTGTATACTATTCCGTTGTAGTTGTAAATACACGATCTTTTCGTAGATCCATTGTAATCTTGAAATTCTATAAAAATGGAAACAGCAACTTTAGTCGCCATCTCCATATCTGGTTTACTTGTAAGCTTTACTGGGTATGCCTTATATACCGCGTTTGGGCAACCCTCTCAACAATTAAGAGATCCATTCGAAGAACACGGAGACTAATTTAAGTAAGAAGTCTCCCAGATAGGGGGACTTCTTACTTAAATGAAATTATTTTATTCTTTTAGTTGGAGTTGGTGGAACCTTAGGTGGTTCTCAGGAAGAAGATAGCGAAAAAAATTATCCCTAAAGTCGAAACTAAAAGGAACGTATAAACCAATGCTTCCATAGATTCGATCCTGGTTTATTTACAATTATAACTTCCACACCTATTCATTTGTCATTTGGGATAATTTCCCATATAAAGAAAGAAAAAGAGTCAAAGAAAGGATGGGAGATGTTTCCCATGTCAAATCAAAAAAGAGAGGTGAAAGATACTATAACAATGTGTATCAAACTGCCTGTTTCCTTGTAGTTGGATCTCCCACTTTTTGGAATGTTCCAAATTCCACTTGAGCATCCAAATCTGGATCAATACCAGCAAAAACATCTCGGAACAATGTTCTAGCGCCATGCCAAATGTGTCCGAAAAAGAAGAGCAAAGCAAAGGTAGCATGACCAAAAGTGAACCAACCCCTTGGACTGCTGCGAAAAACACCATCAGATTTCAAAGTAGCCCGGTCTAATTCAAAAATTTCCCCTAATTGAGAACGCCTCGCATATTTTTTTACAGTAGCAGGATCAGAATAACTTACTCCATTAAGTTCGCCACCATAGAACTCCACCGTTACACCTACTTGTTCAACACTATATTTGGATTCTGCTCTTCTAAAAGGAACGTCTGCTCTAACAATTCCCTCCTCATCTACCAAAACAACCGGAAATGTTTCAAAAAAAGTAGGCATACGGCGTACAAAAAGCTCACGTCCTTCTTTATCTCTAAAGACGGGATGTCCTAACCATCCAACAGCTATTCCATCCCCATTGTCCATTGAGCCTGCTCTGAATAATCCCCCTTTTGCCGGATTATTACCAATATAATCATAAAAGGCTAATTTTTCGGGAATTTTAGACCAAGCTTCTGATAAACTAAGATTTTCGGCTAAACCATTGCTAACTCTTCGATATATTTCTTGCTGAAAGTATCCCTGATCCCACTGATAACGAGTAGGCCCAAATAATTCGATTGGGGTCGTTGCTGACCCATACCACATAGTTCCAGCAACTACGAAAGCTGCAAAAAAAACAGCAGCGATACTACTGGAAAGTACAGTTTCAATATTGCCCATACGTAATCCTTTATATAGACGTTGAGGCGGACGGACACTAAGATGGAATAAGCCCGCTAATATACCCAATGTACCCGCAGCAATATGATGAGAAGCTATTCCCCCCGGAACAAAAGGATCAAAACCTTCTGCACCCCACGCTGGATTTACAGCTTGTACTTTTCCAGTTAGTCCATAAGGATCGGATACCCATATCCCAGGACCATACAAACCCGTTACATGAAATGCCCCAAAGCCAAAGCAAGCCACCCCTGCAAGAAATAAATGAATTCCAAAGATCTTGGGCAAATCCAAAGAGGGTTTTCCCGTCCGCTCATCAGAGAATATTTCTAGGTCCCAATATACCCAATGCCAGATCGCTGCCAAGAAACACAAGCCAGAAAACACAATATGCGTACCTGCCACACCTTCATAACTCCAAATACCCGGATTTGTTACAGTTCCTCCTGAAATACTCCAACCACCCCACGAATCCGTTATTCCTAAACGAGTCATGAAGGGAATTACGAACATACCTTGTCTCCACATTGGATCCAGAACAGGATCAGAGGGATCAAAAACTGCTAATTCGTATAAAGCCATTGAGCCAGCCCAACCAGAAACTAGAGCTGTGTGCATTATATGCACCGCAAGCAATCGACCCGGATCATTCAATACGACAGTATGAACACGATACCAAGGCAAACCCATGGAAATACCCCTTTAGCAAAGAAAAATAGACACGATGTCGCTTTATTTTATCGCATTGAAAAAGACTATCCATATCCTATGTACCTAACCCTTCTAGGGGATTCTGTGTCAGAAAGCGCGAATATTTATTTCATTCCATTAAAAATAAGAAGCCAATTCTGTTCATAAGAAGAAAGAGAAGCAGATCTATTCTATACTCGATAAGTGCCAATATGCAATGGGTAACTTGGCCAATTTGGAAAAAACGAAGAATAGATCGCTACCCCTCTTTGTTTAGCATTCAAATCACCCATTCCCTTTTCTTTATTCAATCTGTCTTACATTCCTTATATGTATAACCTTTCAATCTACGTATTAATAGAATCTATAATATTCATATAGAATAAGAATAAAAATTAAGACAATAAACTGCGGATTCTTTCTTTCTGTTCCATTCTTACGTTTCCATATTAAAGTGTGGTTTTCTTACTTAAATTTAATAATATTAATCTAATATGCCCATTGGTGTTCCAAAAGTACCTTACCGGATTCCTGGAGATGAAGAAGCGACTTGGGTTGACTTATACAATGTTATGTATCGAGAAAGGACACTTTTTTTAGGTCAAGAGATTCGTTGCGAGATCACGAATCATATTACAGGTCTCATGGTATATCTGAGTATAGAAGATGGAATTAGTGATATTTTTTTGTTTATAAACTCCCCAGGCGGGTGGCTAATCTCAGGAATGGCTATTTTTGATACGATGCAAACGGTGACACCAGATATATATACAATATGCCTCGGAATAGCCGCCTCCATGGCGTCCTTCATTCTGCTTGGAGGAGAACCCACCAAGCGTATAGCATTCCCTCACGCGAGGATTATGCTTCACCAACCTGCTAGTGCTTATTATCGGGCAAGGACACCAGAATTTTTACTAGAAGTAGAAGAGTTACACAAAGTTCGCGAAATGATCACAAGGGTTTATGCAGTAAGAACAGGCAAGCCTTTTTGGGTTGTATCCGAAGACATGGAAAGGGATGTTTTTATGTCAGCAGACGAAGCCAAAGCTTATGGACTTGTCGATATTGTAGGGGATGAAATGATTGACAAGCACTGCGATACTGATCCAGTGTGGTTTCCAGAAATGTTTAAGGATTGGTAGTGTCCGGATTTCTTGTAAAGTTATTTCACAGCTAAATTCGTGTTTTCCTCGATTTAATAGAAAATAGAAAGACTTCATGATGAGCAATCATCAGGTTAAGATGGATCTAAACCAATCCATTTTTTTCTATATACATACAACATGCCGACGGTTAAACAACTTATTAGAAACGCAAGACAGCCAATACGAAATGCTCGAAAAACGGCCGCGCTTAAAGGATGCCCTCAGCGTCGAGGAACATGTGCTAGGGTGTATGTGCGACTCGTTCAGATCATGACTTCAAACAAATATAAAAAAAATTGAAGTATCCATGATTAGTACCAATGAATAGGATATAGCTTCTCTATCCTAGATTTCTATGGTATATGGAATTTATGGTTTCCTTTGGTGCAAATCCAATTATCTAAATTGGAAATAAGAAGCAATTCTCCCATTGGTAGCAAATGGTTATCCATTAAGCGGAGGAAATAGTAATAAAAAGAAAAAGGCTTATGCTCCTTTATCTTAAAAGAACGGACTAACAGGGTCAGCTACTTAGCCAACTTTCATAATTAAATACCGTCACTGTATGGATAACTCTTATTGTGAAAAGAGCTATTTACTCTATAATGGATAGGTAGAGCCAAAGAATGTGGACTATACAAGTTCGCAATACCTTTTGATGAAAGAAAGGGCTCCGGTGTATAGAGAGGGCCTCACCGTTTAAAAGGGAACCATAGAAACGATGGAACCCACTATTTTTTTTAGTATTATTAGAATGAATTTGTTATTTCGTATAGAAATAACTGAACGGAGTGGAATAAAAAATCGTGGTTGGGAAGGTTACTATAGCAAAAGCCATTGGAATTAATATTTTATATATCGGAATAATTAGTTTTGTTATTAATGAGAAAAAGGGTGGCTAAAAGAAGAGAAATCATTAGTTATTCATTAAGGTTAATTTGATTCAATGACCAGAGTTCCGCGAGGATATATAGCCCGGAGACGACGAACAAAAATGCGTTCATTTGCCTCAAACTTTAGAGGGGCTCATTTAAGACTTAATCGAATGATTACCCAACAGGTAAAAAGAGCTTTTGTTTCCTCTCATCGAGATAGAGGTAGGCAAAAGAGGGATTTTCGTCGTTTGTGGATCACTCGGATAAACGCAGCAACGCGGGTATATAAAGTATTCGATAGTTATAGTAAATTAATACACAACCTGTACAAGAAGAAATTGATTCTTAATCGTAAAATGCTTGCACAAGTAGCTGTATCAAATCCAAATAATCTTTACACGATTTCCAATAAAATAAAGATCATCAATTAAAGGTATAAATAAAGTAATATACTGGAATAATAAAAGATGAATTCCCGGAGAGGGAACTCCGGGAAGATACAATAAATTAAGATTAAGTGGTAGGAATCAACGAGCTGGATTACTTTCTTTATAATATATATAGGTCTGGCCCTTTCGAATTCGAATAAAACATCAACAATCGGAACTTAAGTTCCGGTTGTTGTTTCTTAAATTTTGGTTGTTGTTTCTTAAGTTTCGATTGGAATTGTACTTTTGCGTTAATTGAGGAATATGTCTATTTTTTCTGGGTCTAGAACCTGTAATTATTGAAATTGACTGGGCTTGAAATTGCTTTTCGTTCTCATAGTTACGAAACGGTAAGAAAGATAAAATACGAGCCTGTTTTATAGCAAGAGTAATTAATCGTTGTTGTTTCAAGGTTAATCTATTTATTCGTCTCGATAATATTTTTCCTTGTTCACTAATAAATCTATTAATTAAACTCATGTTTCTATAATCAATTCGATCTCCCGGGCCAATCCGGGGACGCCTACGAAAAGGTTGTTTAGATTTACGAAAAGGTTGCTTGAATTTACGAAAAGTTTGCTTGGATTTACGAAAGGGTTGCTTGGATTTATTAAAAGTTTGCTTGGATTTACTAAAGGGTTGCTTAGATTTAAGAAAAGGTTGTTTAGATGTATACATGATTTATTCCTTATTTAAAATTTGAAAATTTGAAAATTCACTTCTTTATTTTATTAATTTAGGATCCAGAAGAAGTAGTTTTTCTTTGATCCATATCTTATTTGATTCATATTATAGTATATGAATACCCTCTATACATATGAAATAATATCTACCGGAAATCAGATGAGTTGATTTGTATTTTGTATTCTATACTATGTTTTCTTTATATATTAAATATGAAGTTCTTACTCTTTCTGTTGTTTGGAAAGATCAAACACACGATGTTCCTATTTCTTTATTTCGTGATGAGTCGTATGCTTGCGACAATAACGACAAAATTTTTTGAATTCTAATTGTCCGGGTGTATTGTGGCGATTCTTTTGAGTACTATATCTAGAAATCCCCGTCGATTCCTCATTGGCACCTTTTCGAACACAACTGATGCATTCCAAAATAACTCTGATTCTAACATCTTTTCCCTTGGCCATGAACCTCCTTTTCTTTTTGGATTGACTTAACTTAATTCTTCTACTTATTCTTTTATTCTTCTATTTTGAATCCGAAGAAGAAGAATAAAATTCATTAGAATAATTTTTTTTTATTCTTTAATTAAGTAATAAAAAATAGAGAAATAATTAAAGAATACAATCCTTGTCGAATTAGCAAAGATTTTGGTTCGAAATCCTTTCATTTAATTAGCCAGCCCCGCCTTTTCTATGCTCTGATTTCTGAGGCCTTATTTAGCTTGGGTACCCCTTTAAATTGAATTTCTATTTTCAAAAATGGGGTTTACCAAATTTTTAATGACTCTGAGGTTCAACCCAATCCATCTTTTCTTTCTTTTTCCTTCCGATACTAAAAAAAGATTGAAAAGGATCAAATTTTGTCATATCACGAAGAAATCTATCCCTCCCATAGCAATAACTAGAATTAAAAAAAAGGGAATGACAAAGCATCTGGGAATAAACGATTAATTTCTATCAATAAACCTGCTAAAGCACCAAACCATAGAGTACTTAGCACGGGTGCTACAGAGAGATATGTTTTTATATCCCGCATTGAAAATCCTCCTTCCTTGTTGGAATACATATATGATCATAAACTCTTGCCCAAGATTGTTATGCTATATATAAAATGAACCATATCGACGAAATTTTCCTATCCCTAAAAAAGAAAAAGATGACCCCTTCTTCCTATATATTACCAAGGAAAAGTAATCCTTCTTTTATAGGCGAAATTATATTGGATTTTATATGTATATAATTCCTTAATTATATGAGACCAAAAAGAAGAAATGACACGAGGGTTCTATATATAGATAGAGAAAGAAAGAAGAAGAAAATTATGATGTGGAAAAGAAGACAGGAATTGTGTACAATGGCATTGTACAACAATTTAATTTGGAAAAGGGATGTAGCGCAGCTTGGTAGCGCGTTTGTTTTGGGTACAAAATGTCACAGGTTCAAATCCTGTCATCCCTACCTATTACTTCTTTCTTCTTTATAGGCAGTAGCGACGAGATCAATTAAAGTAAAGTGGGTATAACTTGAATTTGTGGAGACTATACGTACGTGAGATACATTAGGAATAGAAAAAGATTTTCTTTTTGAATGAATGAAAGCGCTCTTAGTTCAGTTCGGTAGAACGCGGGTCTCCAAAACCCGATGTCGTAGGTTCAAATCCTACAGAGCGTGATTCCATCTATTTTATGTCGAAGCAGAGTAAAATAACTTAACAAAATTGAATTGTAACTCCAATTTCAATTTGACCTCCTCTCTGGTCTGGAGGAGGTCAATCAAAAAAAAAAAATGACTCAATCAAAGATCCAACTGATCCCCACGCCTGTATTGCAAATACGCAGTCACGAATAATCCCGCTAAAGTAATAGGAATTAGGCCTAAGACGATTCCAAATAGAAAAACTTCAATCATTTCGATTTGTTCGAGGGGATAAAAAAAGAGGTACGATCTATCCCTAAATAGTACTCTAAATTATCCACGAATCTCAATGACCAAGAAAAGAATTCCTAATTAGTCTGGAAAAGAGTCGTAGAATGCCAGGAATCCCAAAGAAAGATTTTTCTTTTCTGAATTATAATTATTCAGTCAATTCAAATAAGGCGTATCTTGTTCAAGCCAATAAATAGAGCTGGGGTTATAGTTAAAGCAGCCAGTAGAAAACCAAAATAACTAGTTAAAGTAAGCATGAAAGAGTTAAATTCCATTTATTTTTTTTTACTACACTACATATGTTGGTAAAGCATTTACCTAAGTTATGGAAAATTCATAATTCATCAGTTATTTTAGATAATACTAAAAAACAAGATAGAGTAAGATACAGAAGTGTAAAAGAAAGTGGATTCATCAGATGATACATGAGTCCCTAATTCCGAATCAAGAGATTTGTTGTGGAATTTGTCAATTGAGTAAAGTAATAATATTAAGAACTAGATCATCTAACCCCATTGAATGAAAAAAAGAAATTCAATTTTCAGGGAAATTTTTGAATAAGAGATAAATAAACAATTGAATTTGAAAAAAAAAACTTCTTTCTATTTTGGATAATTTCTTTTTCAATAGGACCCTCTTTTTGGAGTGAACGATCGAATATTCCCCTATTCCTTCTTATTTTAACTGATTGTATTCCATATGGAATAAGAGGAGAACAAAAGCATTCCACGACCTGCCAAGGGGCTGTTAAAAAAAAAAAAAAAAGAAAGCTCTTCCTTGAATTTACTTTATTTTTATTCCTTTTTCGAACTCCAACCAAAGTAGATTCGAAGACGAGTCACTTCAATTATCCTTTTAAGTTCTATTCTATCTTCTGTCTTTCCCTATTTCATCTCGTAAAGTTCCGCGCTCGCAGTTTGGTCAAGAAAGTTAGACCTAATCCAACAAACAATACAAGGATGAATTACGAATTATGAAAGGATAGATTTCACATATACTTGTCCTTGTATTGTGTCAGTATGAGAATATCCTTCCTAAATTATTTATCCAAACCTATTGATCATTAACTTAGATTTTCCCAAGATTTTGGCTGCTATTCCGAATTACTCTATTATTCCGAAGCCAATGAAAAGTAAGTAGAACCTACAAAAATGGGGTTTTCTATTGATGCCTTGAATAACATATAGCTTACCTATAGACAAAAAAAAAATAAAAAAGTAATTATGTTTCGGAACCAGGCAAAACCAGATTGCTGTGCCATAGGAAGGATAGCTATACTAATTCGGTATACTCAAAATACACCTTTGGTACAAAATTGACAATCTCACAAGGATGAAATATCAGTAATTTTCTATTTACTGGTCGATCCCATCTTTTACGGAATCAATTCCTTTTTTGAATGTACAAAAATTTTGGGAGTTCAGCATGTCTGGAAGCACGGGAGAACGTTCTTTTGCTGATATTATTACCAGTATTCGATACTGGGTTATTCATAGCATTACTATACCTTCCCTATTCATTGCGGGTTGGTTATTTGTCAGTACGGGTTTAGCTTATGACGTGTTTGGAAGTCCTAGGCCAAACGAGTATTTCACGGAAAGCCGACAAGGAATTCCGTTAATAACCGACCGTTTTGATTCTTTAGAACAACTCGATGAATTTAGTAGATCCTTTTAGGAGGCCCTCAATGACCATAGATCGAACCTATCCTATTTTTACAGTGCGATGGCTGGCTATTCACGGACTAGCTGTACCTACTGTTTTTTTCTTGGGATCAATATCAGCAATGCAGTTCATCCAACGATAAAACAAATTCCAACTATAGAACTATGACACAATCAAACCCGAATGAACAAAATGTTGAATTGAATCGTACCAGTCTATACTGGGGTTTATTACTCATTTTTGTACTTGCTGTTTTATTTTCCAATTACTTCTTCAATTGAGAGAAAGAAAGAGACTAATAAGAATTCTCTTATCCCATTTGGAAGGATACCATCCTTATAACTACCCATGACTGTTTTTGTCTCTAGCATGACCAATTGATAAAATGTGGAGGAAAGTAGGGGAAATGGCCGATACTACTGGAAGAATTCCTCTTTGGCTGATAGGTACTGTAGCTGGTATTGCTGTGATTGGTTTAGTAGGTGTTTTCTTTTATGGTTCATATTCTGGATTGGGTTCATCTCTATAGTAATCGGAGGGACCAGATTGTAAACATGAAAAAGTAGGAGCTTAGCGGGTCCTTACCCCCCTTTATCTGATTAGAGCGGAAAGGACCCGCGGAATTTTTATTTTACTCTTATAACGCGAATTGAATCTATTCGATTCACTCTTATGAAGCAACAAGAAAAAGAGATCACTCGAGGATCCAATATCTTATTCCACGAAGGAAGTATCCTGAAAATCCTTGATTTAGTTTCGAGTAATAAACTAATAAAACCTTAATCAAAACTATTCAACTAGCCTAAAAATAAAAAAACCTTCAATGGAAGAGTTTACTTTTTTTTTGCAAAATTTCTGTAAATTTGAAGTTGAACTTAATTAAACAAGCCAAGCAATTTGCTCACAATCACAAGAAATTTTTCCCCCGCCATATTTTCTTCCCCTCTGTTTGTCCACTACCTCGGCTAAACCTAAGCAAAAGAAAAAGAGGTCCAAGAGACAGACCCGAATAAAGAAGAAATAGTAATCTTTGACGAATTAGGAAGAAAAAGGATTCTTATTTTGATACAAGAAGAATCGGCACAAGAAAAAGGCTTTTTCTTGTGCCGAATAGACGATTAAGAAGACCTGCAATCCCTCCGAAAAAGAAGAAATTTTAATTTGATTGTTCTCGCCTTTGCCTTGGATTCTCTTCTTTTGCATGGGATATAAATAAGGAATTCCAGACATCTCATAAACAAAAAGCAGTCTAAACAAAAAAAGGATTTCCAAAATAGATCATAGATAATTCTAGCAATTGCCAATAAATCGAGGCTTTTTACCAACTTGATGGTAAGAAATCCCGGGACCTAGAAATTCATTTCGTACAATTGAACCTTTTCAAACTGTTTCTTTTTGAGAACCAAAAAAACTTGTGCCAAAATAACGGATGCGAAGAAGAACAAAAGGCCTTGGACACGTAATGGATCCTGAAGCACGATTTCTGCGTCCCCCTGACCAAAACCTCCCACATTAGGATTGCTTGTTAATGGTTGATCAAGCTTGATGGATTCCCCCTCTGAAACAAGAAGTTCTGGTCCGGGAGGTATAATATCAATCACTTGGCGTCCATCTGATGCATCAACTATGGATATTTCATACCCCCCCTTTTCTTTACGTAGTATTTTTCTTACTATACCTGTTGACGTAGCATTATAGACTGTATTGTTACTCTTGCTACCATCAGGATAGATCTGTCCTCTTCCTCGGTTTCCCCCTACATATATGGGATATTTTAAGAAATGAGCATCTTTCTTCGTAGCAGGATCAGGGGAAAGAATGGGAAAGACAATTTCACTATATTTCTTACCGGGAACAGGGCCTATCACAAGAATGTTTTTTTTATCGGGACGATAACTCTGAAAAGCAAGATTTCCTATCTTTTCTTTTAACTCAGGGGAAATACGATCGGGCGGCGCTAATTCGAATCCCTCGGGCAAAATAAGAACAGCACCTACATTCAACCCTCCCTTTTTTCCATTAGCAAGAACTTGTTTCAATTGCATATCATAAGGAATTCGAAGAACTGCTTCAAATACAGTATCGGGAAGCACAGCTTGGGGAACTTCAATATCGACGGGCTTGCTAGCTAAATGGCAATTGGCACATACAATTCGTCCAGTTGCTTCTCGTGGGTTTTCATAACCCTGCTGCGCAAAAATGGGATATGCATTTGAAATAGATGTCCGAGTTATTACGTATATCATGATCGATACAGAAATCGATCGAGTTATCTGTTCCTTTACCCAAGAAAAAGTATTTCTATTTTCCATGTCCAATCGCAGATCCCAGAATTTCTACAATAAATTAGATAGGTAGCTAAGCTAATCTAGTTCCCTATACACGAATCTGTTGTCATTCTACTGCAACAGTTGTACTGCAATGATGAATACCTTAAAGTAGGTATAAATAGAAAGAATTTTGCTAAAATGGAAAAGGGCTTTCTTTCTAAAAAAAGATGCTTGCTAATTTGATTAATATTAATATCGGGAGATCAAATGAATTTATGCTTCACTAATTGAATGATAAATGACTACAAGCGAAGGAGATAGACGATTTAAACAAAAAAAGACCCAAAATTTCAAACATGTATCTAGAATTACTGGAAAACTACAAACAAAAATAGTGAAAATAAGCTCGTTAGGAGCCCATCCAAAATCGTTGTAGACCCAACGAATTACTAGTTCCCAACCACGGGTGGAGTGAAATCCAACAAAAAAATCAGTAACTAAAAGAATAAAAAAAGCTTTTATTGAGTCATTTAAATTATAGAAGAATTCCTGAACCCAAGAATTCAAAATGACAAGTTCCTCTTTACCCAGAAAAAAAGAACCACTTAGAATAGCCAAACAGATTATATTTGTCGAGAAATGCAAAATGGTATGGAGATGATCCTCATTATTTATTTTGACCCATTGTATTATTTCCTTGTGTATTCCTGTAGGAGGTTTTTGTACATGTGTCTTTAGTTTCCCTTTTATCATCTCGTCCAAGAGAGAAAGTTCTTCTAATTCTATGAATCTTTCTAGAATCCTTTTCTCTTGAATATCAGTTAAGAGAGTTTCGGATTGCCTGGTATTCCACCAATTCTTAATCCAAAGTTCCAGACATTTGTTAAATGAGGAAGAGACCCCCCAAGGCAAAAGTACGATAAATACAAGATATAGTAAAGAAGGCAATGCTTTCTTTTTTTTCATTTTTGATCTGTAAATGGAGTTGTTAATGAATATGCTTCATTCGCTGACTCTATTCCATTCCCTGACTCTATATGATGATATTTCTATTTCATGATATTTCTATTTCTTTGAAGCAAAAACTCTATAGGTTTGATACCCTGTATCTATTCTTCTTTTTTGTATATTAGTTATTAGTGGAATTTCAGTGCATTGGGTTCTTTCTTAGATCTAGATGGAATGAAATAGTGAAATAGAATAAAAAAAAAGCCCTTTCGGATGAAAAAGGAAGAATAGTATGCGATATATCTAACTTGGATAAAAAAAAATTAAAAGCAAATTTCTCTTATCCTCGTTTGTTCCTTCCTTTAGATAAATACTTAAAAATCCCCTTACAATAACAAATCCAATTTAGAAGGGACTTCCTCCCTGTGTTGAGAAAACTTTTCTTCTTCCAATTCTTCTTTTCTTCATTCAACTCAGTTCAAAAAAGATACCTCAAAATACTTCAATTGGTACGCGCAAGAAATAGGCCAATTCGGCAGCTTTTTGTTCAATTTCTCGTGGAGTAAAAAATTTATCATCAGTACGAGTCAAGGGAATGATCCCCTGGCCCCGGATTTCCATATAAAGAATACGACGAGGATAAAGACCCTCTTTAACCTGAATTCTAATTGATTGGATATCCCGCATAAGGAATCGAAGGAAGACGCGACGTTTTATTCCAGGGAATCCCCAACGAAAAATGCACACTATTCCCTCTTTTCTATCGAATCGGTCATAACCACTACCTACATTCCACAAAATAGTACACCACAAGTAGGAGCTAATGAATAGGCCTGCGATTCCGTAGAAAGACATCACGACCCCCTGCGGAAAAAAAAGAATTTCTTGAGATGGAAGTATAGATATAATATTCTTACCAAGATAACTGGAAATCCCAACCGATAAGAATCCTAGTGAACCTAGAAAAAGAATACAGGCCCAGAAAAAATTACCCCTTTTTCGAGAACCTTTTAGAAGTTCTACCCATATGTGTTCTGATCGCCAATTCATATTAGATATACTAAATCCAGCAGCGGTCGATTGAAATTGAGAGAATAAGCTAAATAATTTTGACTTTACTTTTTTTGATTCTGAAATCGCCTTCAGCAACTAGTACTCCTGTGAAATAATAGGTTAGATACATTGACTTTCTATTCAAAAAATATTCGTTGATTCAATTAAAATAAATAAAATAAAACTCGCTATACCTGGCTCTGCATATTCATGCATTTATGCTCGTAGCCTATATCCGCATCCATAACCGTTTTTCATTTGTGTGTAGAAAGTGTGTGTAGAAAAAGCCACATACCCTACCATATTATATTACTTACACTAAAAAATACTAGACAATCTTATTTTTTTGCACATAAAGAAATAAAGAAGTCATTGCAATTGCCGGAAATACTAAGCCTACTAAAGGCACGAAAATAGAAGGTAAGTTTAAATCCGTCATGGAATAGGTGTCTCAATTCAAATTTACTATTTCTATCTAGTCGAAAAATATCTTAAGATTCTTATGATATAATTAAGTATATCTATTATAAGGAATATTGACTATTGTATTGTATTTTTTATTTTTAGTTTGAAAAATATTCTGTAAAAAAAATGAAAGGATAATAAGAAAATTCCAAAAAAGGAGAACTAATTAAAAAGATTTTATTTTGATTTTCCCATCCTCATGGCCTTTCTATCTTTCTAATCTAATTTGAAATTGGATTCAAAAGAAAGCGGTTAGAATTTACTTCCTGCATACATACTTCTCTAGAAGCGCATACAATAATGCGTGGTAAAGGCGGAAAAATAGTATATTCAATCAAAATCAAAGGGCAAATTATCTTACCTACTATAGATCCCCTACTACCCTCTTAGACTTTAAAAGGCGATATACCACCCAAAGAAAGGGTATGAAAATGCCGGGTGGAGTTAGCTTTTCGACGAAGACCTGTCCCGTGCAGCGAAGCCCTGTTAGTAAGACCCCCCGCAATAATGGATTATAGAAGAATATTATTCCAAATACTCCTCTGGACGCATATAGTAGCATTGCGATTCCGAATCTTTTTTATTTATGAATATGAACAGAAAAAATTCATTGTATCGTTGGGTCGGAGCGGAGGTTTGGTCCAGAAAAATTAGAAACAAAACGTCTACTCTACCGCATTGAAGTCTATAGCGCTGTATTTCCACGAAAGTATAATTCTTACCATCAGGATACGATCCTTTCTTTTGAACTAAACGTCTCTACGATGGGTCCAGGTTCTATGTCCAATCCCAAATCAAGGATTTCTCGCTCTTGATCGGAGTCATAAACTAAAAAAAAACTACCTTTTTATCCTTTTTCTCAAGGTTATAGAAAACTTCCTTATCTAGTTCTAGCATTTTGAAAAAAAAAAAATGCTTCTTTTTTTACACACAGTTCGAGTCACTTGTTGACTCACGATTACGCCTGTTAAAAGTTTCAAACGTCCTCTTTTTTGAAATTGAAAGAGAGTCCTATAAAAAGGTCTAACTTCCAAACTATGTCTTTTTTCATTCATTCTCCTTTAGTTTTTTTCTCTATCTAGAAGTGGAATAGAATAACCCGGTTGAAGGGTAATGATCATACGTCTGTAATGCATTGTATGGCCCAGAATAGGTCCTATTCTTCTACCTTTTCCAGGTAGTCGATGGCTATTCACAGCTACCACCTTAACACCAAAGAAGAGTTCGACCCAATGCTTTATTTCTGTCTTAGTGAATCCCGATTCGACATTAAAAGTATATTGATTCTTTCCCAATAAACGAAGACTTTTTTCTGTAAATACTGCGTATTTGATTCCATTATCATTATCATATGATAATACTATATTTTATTATTTTATTATTTTATTTGTATTTCTTTATTGTATTATACCTTAATATATATATTCTAGATATATAGAATAGACGAATCTCAATTTGTCAAGTCTCATGATCATATCATGATCTATTTTTATTCGGCTCAATCTTTTTTTTCTAAAAAAGATTGAGCCGAGTTTAATTGCAATCAATTAGAAGAATAAAGAAGAATTACTGCATTTCATAACTGATTTTTTTCTCTTTTTATTTCGTTTCTTTTTTATTTATACCTTCTTTATCTTTAGTTTTATCTAGTTAATCAATAGTATCTACCGGCTCGAACTCGAATTTGATCGCCTTCCATACTTCACAAGCTGCGGCTAGTTCAGGACTCCATTTGCAAGCTGCTCGGATAATTTCATTACCTTCGCGAGCAAGATCGCGCCCTTCGTTACGAGCTTGTACACAGGCTTCTAAAGCCACTCGATTAGCTGCTGCACCAGGTGCATTTCCCCAAGGATGTCCTAAAGTTCCTCCACCAAATTGTAATACAGAATCGTCCCCAAAGATTTCGGTCAGAGCTGGCATATGCCAAACATGAATACCACCTGAAGCTACCGGTATAACACCTGGCATGGATACCCAGTCCTGAGTGAAAAAGATACCGCGAGCACGATCTTTTTCAATAAAATCATCGCGCAATAAATCAACAAAACCTAAAGTCATTTCGCGTTCCCCTTCTAACTTACCTACTACTGTACCGGAGTGGATATGATCTCCCCCAGACATACGCAATGCTTTAGCTAATACACGGAAATGCATACCATGATTTTTCTGTCTATCAATAACTGCATGCATTGCACGGTGAATGTGAAGAAGTAGGCCATTGTCGCGGCAATAATGAGCCAAAGTAGTATTTGCGGTGAATCCCCCAGTTAAGTAGTCATGCATTACAATAGGAACCCCTAATTCTCTTGCAAATACAGCTCTCTTAATCATTTCTTCACATGTACCCGCAGTCGCATTCAAGTAATGCCCCTTGATTTCACCGGTTTCGGCCTGTGATTTATAAATAGCTTCGGCACAAAAGACAAAACGGTCTCTCCAGCGCATAAATGGTTGTGAGTTTACGTTTTCATCATCTTTGGTAAAATCAAGTCCACCACGTAGACACTCATAACACGCTCTACCATAATTTTTTGCGGATAATCCCAATTTTGGTTTAATAGTACATCCCAATAAAGGACGACCGTACTTGTTCAACTTATCTCTTTCAACTTGGATACCATGAGGCGGGCCTTGGAAAGTTTTTGAATAAGTAGGGGGAATTCGTAGATCCTCCAAACGTAGAGCACGTAGGGCTTTGAAACCAAATACGTTACCTACAATGGAAGTAAACATGTTAGTAACGGAACCCTCTTCAAATAGGTCTAATGGATAAGCTACATAACAGATCCATTGGTTGTCTTCCCCAGCAACAGGCTCGATGTGATAGCATCGTCCTTTGTAACGATCAAGACTGGTAAGTCCATCAGTCCAAACAGTTGTCCATGTACCAGTAGAAGATTCGGCAGCTACTGCAGCCCCTGCTTCTTCGGGCGGAACCCCAGGCTGAGGACTTACTCGGAATGCTGCCAAGATATCAGTATCCTTAGTTTCATACTCTGGGGTGTAGTAAGTCAATTTATAATCTTTAACACCAGCTTGAAATCCAACACCTGCTTTAGTTTCTGTTTGTGGTGACATAAGTCCCTCCCTATAACTCTTGAATTAAGAATTCTCACAATAACAGGGTCTACTCGATGTTAATTAGGCGTAAATGAAACTTTAGCAAAAATCTCGTAAAACAAAAAGGATATTCAATTAATATAATATCAACTCATTAAAGAAAATTGAGGGCATGCTTAGGTTAATGAATATGTTTCATTCATATATAATGCGTACACCCTGTGTATGTTCTATCCTATAGGAATTCCAATATAGGAATTCGATAGGAATTGAGTTGTTGTTATGGTAAGTTAACACGGTTCGTTATTAAACCATGGATTTGATTTACCAAATCCATAATTATTGTATACTCTTTGATAGATATAGCGCAACCCAAATTAATTCCTAATCCTTATTTTACAAGTTCTTAATAGTTCTCTTTTCTTATTTTGAATGCAAATACCTAACTAAATACTAATAAAATTCTTTGTTGACAGCAATCTATGCTTCACAGTAGTATATATTTTGTATATCGAAGTCCTAGATAGGAAAGTAGAGTAGGCACAGATCCTCCACAAAAGGCAAAATGTATATGAAAAAAAAGATTGATTGAACTTTCCAATGGACTCATTCCATGAGTAAACGATTGAATGGGATTCGCTTGGGCAACGAAATCAAGTCCTGGTCCCCTTTTCTCTCTTATTGAATTAACTAATTCATTTCCTTTTTACTTTTGGATTTTTTTTGATTTGATTTGGCATTATTCAACAATAAAAAAAGAAAAATTTCGACAAATTCCTTTTTTTTAATTATGTGATAATTATGAGAACCAATCCTACTACTTCTCCTCCCGGGGTTTCCACAATTGAAGAAAAAAGTACAGGTCGTATCGATCAAATTATTGGACCCGTGCTGGATGTCACTTTTCCCCCAGGCAAGTTACCTTATATTTATAACGCTTTGGTAGTCCAGAGTAGAGACACTGCCGATAAGCAAATTAATGTGACTTGTGAGGTACAACAATTATTAGGAAATAATCGAGTTAGAGCTGTAGCTATGAGTGCTACGGACGGGTTGATGAGAGGAATGGAAGTGATTGACACGGGAGCTCCTCTCAGTGTTCCGGTCGGTGGAGCTACTCTCGGACGAATTTTCAACGTTCTTGGGGAGCCTGTTGACAATTTGGGTCCTGTAGATAGTAGTGCAACGTTCCCTATTCATAGATCTGCGCCTGCCTTTATCGAGTTAGATACGAAATTATCCATCTTTGAAACAGGTATTAAGGTCGTCGATCTTTTAGCTCCTTATCGACGTGGAGGAAAAATAGGACTATTTGGGGGGGCTGGAGTAGGTAAAACAGTACTGATCATGGAATTAATCAATAACATTGCTAAAGCTCATGGGGGCGTATCCGTATTCGGTGGAGTAGGGGAACGGACTCGTGAAGGAAATGATCTTTATATGGAAATGAAGGAATCCGGAGTAATTAATGAAAAAAATATTGAGGAATCAAAGGTAGCTCTAGTCTATGGCCAAATGAATGAACCACCGGGAGCTCGTATGAGAGTTGGTTTAACTGCCCTAACTATGGCGGAATATTTCCGAGATGTTAATAAGCAAGACGTGCTTTTATTTATCGATAATATCTTTCGTTTTGTTCAAGCAGGATCAGAGGTATCCGCTTTATTAGGGAGAATGCCCTCCGCAGTGGGTTATCAACCTACTCTTAGTACAGAAATGGGTTCTTTGCAAGAAAGAATTGCTTCTACTAAAAAGGGATCTATAACTTCGATTCAAGCAGTTTATGTACCTGCAGACGATTTGACCGACCCTGCCCCTGCCACAACATTTGCACATTTGGATGCTACTACCGTACTTTCCAGAGGATTAGCTTCCAAGGGTATTTATCCAGCAGTAGATCCTTTAGATTCAACCTCGACTATGTTACAGCCTCGGATCGTTGGCAACGAACATTATGAAACTGCGCAAAGAGTTAAGGAAACTTTACAACGTTACAAAGAACTTCAGGACATTATCGCAATTCTTGGCTTGGATGAATTATCGGAAGAGGATCGTTTAACTGTAGCAAGAGCAAGAAAAATTGAGCGTTTCTTATCACAACCGTTCTTTGTGGCAGAAGTTTTTACTGGTTCTCCAGGAAAGTATGTTGCTCTTGCGGAAACTATTAGGGGATTTCAACTAATCCTTTCCGGAGAATTAGACGGCCTACCTGAACAGGCTTTTTATTTGGTGGGTAACATCGATGAAGCTAGCACGAAAGCTATAACCTTAGAAGAGGAGAACAAATCGAAGAAATGAAATTAAATCTTTATGTACTGACTCCTAAGCGAATTATTTGGGATTGTGAAGTGAAAGAAATCATTTTATCCACTAATAGTGGCCAAATTGGCGTATTACCAAACCACGCCCCCATTAACACAGCAGTAGATATGGGTCCTTTGAGAATACGCCTCCTCAACGACCAATGGTTAACAGCGATTCTGTGGAGCGGTTTTGCGAGAATAGTTAATAATGAGATCATCATTTTAGGAAATGATGCGGAACTGGGTAGTGATATTGATCCGGAAGAAGCTCAAAAGGCACTTGAAATAGCCGAAGCTAACTTGAGTAAAGCTGAGGGTACGAAAGATTTGGTTGAAGCGAAGCTCGCTCTCAGACGAGCTAGGATACGAATCGAGGCTGTCAATTGGATTCCCCCATCCAATTGAAGACAATCCAGTGGTTTATAGTTGATACAAAGAAAAAGGGAAGAGGGGTAGAAAAAGTTATTAGATAGCGAAGCGAAGTAAGTCCAATGCTATCTAGTAATTTTTCTACCTACTTACCTACTATTGGATTTGAACCAATGACTCCCGCCGTATGAAAGCAATACTCTAACCACTGAGTTAAGTAGGCAATTTATCACCACAAAGGAAGACCCATTACTTCGATCGATTATATATTGAATCCCTTTTCTAAGCAATACCGCTCTGTTATTGGTCTGTTATATACTAAATACTAAACTAAATACTAAACAGATACAGATCAAAGGGGTATCCTCTGGCATTAGAAAATATTCATCTTGACAAGAAATTATCTATATGTTAAGATATCTCTGATAAGGGCTATAGCTCAGTTCGGTAGAGCAACTCGTTTACACGTGCGCCAATGCTTTTCAAAGGAGCTTATTATGCAATGAACATAATCGATCTTATTGCAAAATCAATGTCTTACTTCATAGATTCGAGAGAATAGGAGAACAGTAGCCTGACAAACAGTCGGTTCAGTCCGATTCAGGTGCCAATTCAGGTGCCTAATCAAATAGAACCCTTATGGATTTGCTAGTTGATAAGGTAAATATCCAGCCCACTAAATGCTAGGCGTAATGAGGATAAGGGCCTCCAAAAAACTTCTTTTCGTTCTATGAACTTTAAGGTGTATGAAGTCTCATAGTTAACTCTTGCAGTGGAACGATAGAGACTCCATTTCACTTAGGTTGATTTAATTTAGACCGGAGGCAGACCTAAGTCAAGGTAATCCTCCTTTGAAACACTTTGGTATTGCTCCTAGATAGATCATAATACAAAAAATCAATCAGAGCACAGGGAGCCATCTCATTATCTTTCCGTAAAGAAAAACTATGGTGGACTAACTGATCTTTAAATCAGTTTATGAAAGAGCCCAATGCAAAAAAATGCATGTTGGGTCTTTGAAACAGTTCAAATCATTTCGATAATAATCCGTTTGATCTGTTTTACCGAGAAGGTCTACGGTTCGAATCCGTATAGCCCTAATATGCCCTTTTTTAGATTTTAGGATCTCTATCCTATGTTTTCTTTAGTTTAGTATAGTTTTCATTTTCTCATTAGTATTTGTTTATAGACTGGATAGGCGCCTGCGACATAGAATAGAGATAAAAGCATTACCAAAGGCTCATTCATCGAAAATCAAAATCATACAGACAGGAAAAGAAAAACGAATTTCTATCAAATCAATAGAAGAAAGGATCCTTTCCCTGATTTGAATCCCGTCCTCCTTCAAATAGGATATCTCTAGACTTCCCTATAATAACTGCAATGATTTTATCCATTTTGCGAATTCCTACTTTGTTTTAAGTATATTTATTACTTTGTTTATAGATACATTATGTAAATTGATCAACTTTAAATAGAAAAAATAAAGTAAAGAGTAAATAAGAAAACAGAATATTCTGTCTCATAGTTCTGAAATAGAGTTCTTTATTTTTATTTTATAGTATTACTTCTCATTAATTATACTGCATAGATTAGTCCTACTATCTTAATTAGGTTCTAATTTAGTAGTATTCTCATTTTTATTTAATAGTCTCTTATTATTTTATTATTAAATATTAAATAAAGGATAGAGCTATTCTTTTTTCTAGAGATTCTAGAGAAAGCGAGACAAAGTGAAACGAGAAAGTTTTCTTTATATAAGAATTAGATCTACATACACCATATCTAAATAGAATGGAAATCCAAAAGAAAGGGAGTTGGGATTCCATTGGATGAATCTTTAAAGAAGATGCAGCACAGAGGAAACAAAGGCTAAACTTAAACTAAGCGCTTTTGTTTGAACAAAAAAGATTCTTGTTTCACCGAGGAAAAGAGAGAAGTTCTGGATAAATTGACAATGCTGAATTGAATTGACTAATTTAAGTTCCGCCTATTCCACATTAATGGGAGTACATTATGTTTCTGCTTCACGAATATGATATTTTTTGGACATTTCTAATAATAGCAAGCCTTATTCCTATTTTGGCATTTTCGATTTCAGGACTTTTAGCCCCGGTTAGTGAAGGACCAGAGAAGCTTTCTAGTTATGAATCGGGTATAGAACCCATGGGAGGGGCTTGGGTACAATTCCGAATACGCT
>NW_028260617.1:0-35000 GCF_056163025.1 Triticum urartu
TAGACATGCAAAATTTATTTGTTACTGAAGAGAAAACCGTTCCAGCTGTTCCTGAATAGCTTCCTTCAAAAGGATTTCCGCTTGCTCGGTGAATGTCTTGCTAGAAGATATAATTTCTTGGAATTGAGGTTTAGTATCTTTTAGATGTTTACGTAACTCATCCAGAAATTTATTTACCTGTTCAATTTCTAACGAATCAAGATATCCTCTTGTTCCGGTATAAATAGTAGCTATCTGCTCTTCCACTGGGAGAGGATTTGCCTGGGATTGTTTAAGCAATTCCCTTAATCGTCGACCCCTTGCCAATTGATTCTGACTTGTTTTATCGAGAGCAGAGGCGAATTGTGCAAAGGCTTGTAACTCTGCGAATTGCGCTAGTTCCAATTTTGATTTGCCAGCTACTTGTTTCATGGCTTTAATTTGAGCCGCGGATCCTACTCTGGAAACAGAAATACCCACATTAATAGCGGGTCGAATTCCGGCATTGAATAGATCCGCAGATAAGAATATTTGTCCATCTGTAATGGAGATTACATTAGTAGGAATATAGGCGGAAACGTCTCCAGATTGAGTCTCAACTATTGGTAAAGCGGTCATACTTCCTTCGCCTAAAAGAGAATTTAATTTAGCGGCTCTTTCTAAAAGGCGTGAATGCAAATAAAAAACATCCCCTGGATAAGCCTCACGTCCGGGAGGTCTTCTTAATAGAAGGGACATTTGGCGATAAGCTTGTGCCTGTTTGGAGAGATCATCATAAATTATTAAAGTATGCCGTTCGCGGTACATAAAATACTCAGCCAGGGCTGCTCCCGTATAAGGAGCGAGGTATTGTAATGTAGCAGGTGAATCCGCCATTTCAGCTACTACAATAGTGTATTCCATGGCCCCCTCCTCATGGAAAGTAGTTACTACTTGAGCTACGGAGGATGCTCTTTGACCGATAGCTACATAAACACATATTACACCTTGCCCTTTTTGATTGAGAATTGTATCTGTGGCTACTGCTGTTTTGCCAGTCTGTCTGTCCCCAATAATTAACTCTCGCTGACCGCGCCCTATAGGGATCATCGAATCGATAGCAATAAGCCCTGTTTGAAGAGGTTCGTATACGGAACGCCTGGAAATTATACTTGGAGCAGGAGATTCAATTAAGCGAGATTCGGAAGCTATAATTTCGCCTTTCCCATCAATAGGTTTAGCCAGAGCATTTACAACACGACCCAAGTAAGCCTCACTCACGGGTATCTGAGCAATTCTTCCTGTTGCTTTTACAAAACTTCCCTCTTGTATCATCAACCCATCGCCCATTAATACAATCCCAACATTTTTGGATTCCAAATTCAGAGCAATACCCCTAGTACCTTCTGCAAATTCGACTAATTCACCTGACATTATTTCACCAAGACCTATAATACGAGCAATCCCATCCCCCACTTGAACTACGCGACCTATATTCTCAATCCCTACTTTCCTATTATATTGTTCAATACGTTCGCGGAGAATTTTATGAATTTCGTCGACTCGAAGGGTTGCCATTAGTGTTTCTTGACTCTTTTTTCGGAAGCAAGGGAAAAATAATGCCTAAATTCTAAACGAAAGTAGAAGTTCAAGGCCTAATTAATTTAATTATTTCTTCCATTCCAGGGACCCGAGAATGCCAATATTAGCACGAATCGTACGGAAATGTAACTCGGTATTCAAACAACTATTCAGAGTTCCTAGAGCTCCTTGTACGGCCTGTTGGAAAACCCGCTGTCGGACCTGATTCATTGCCCTTTGTTTTTCAAAATAAAGGGTTTCGTTTTTAGACTTTTCCAATTGTTCCAAACTAATAGAAGTAGCATTAATCAAATTTGCTTTTTCTCGTTCTATCTCAGAGTATCCATTCATTCGATACTCATCCGCTTCTAGTTCGACTTTCTGTAATCGAATCCGAGCTTTTTCGAGTTGCTCAATGGTCCCTCTACGCAATTCTTCTGAATTTCGAATAGTACTCAAGATCCTCTGTTTTCGATTATCTAATAAATCTTTTAATGAAAGTAGATTATTTTGTAAGTTTACAACTTTTATGATCTCTTCCCGAACCAAACATGAATCTTTCGATTCATTTGGCTCTCACGCTCCTTTTTTTTTTTCTATAGCTATTTCCATATCTTTTTTTTAAGTAATGAGCCTATCCTCTATCTTCTTTTTTATGTTTATATTTCAATATACCGAAACCTATATAAGACTAGATAAATATTAAGAGGACTCTTCCGCCTAGATAAAAATATATCATGGTCAGCAAAGTTGTTTCTTTATTTTTATTTGCCCTCTAGTTAATAATTTCAATTTCATTAAGAAAAACTAACTAAATAAATGGAAAATGAAAATTAATAGAATTCTTTTTTATTTTTTTTTTCTTCAAATCCAAAAAATTTCTCTTTTTTATACATAGGTCGTCGATTCGGCATTGGTTAAAAAAGGGCAGGGTGCCCCCTTTTTTTTCTAGTAAATAGTTCAAACCATTTTATCGATATGAGTGTTCTATATCAGATAAATTTTACATTAGCTATTTCCCGTTTAAATTGGTACTAATACTAATATAGTTGTAGAAAGAGTACCTCTTTTTGCCTGGACTTCAAGCAGTTTAGCTTTAACCGTGTTAATGGTCTCACATTCTTGGTTTATAGAGAATCAAAGTTGATTTACCAATGAGTCGCGAAATGCTATGGTTCTTCCATATGATTTCTGAATTTATTCAGAAGTAATTCGTCGAGATCGTGCACCCTTTTCTTATTTATCCGAAAAATACTAAAAAATATTATAAAGTGCAGCCGGATAGATCCAATCTATTCTTGAAATAGACAACTCGCACACACTCCCTTTCCAAAAAAAATCAAAACACCAACCACTACAGTTAGATTTATTAGATTTGTTGCTAAAATATCGGTATTAAGCCCGAAACTGCCAGCGGATGGCCAGTGAGCTAAAAAAACGAAAGAATGGGTTACATTTTTCATATGCTCTCCTCTTATAGATAGGACGAACAAAGAACAAAGTTTTTCGATCACTTACTTCGCTCGCCCTTTTTTGATCGGTTTTTTTAATGCAAATAGATTCAATCTAGTAATTTCTTTTAGATTAAGTCTTACGTCTTGTTTGACCGGTGAAAGACTTCCTTTGTTGAAATGTTCTGTTCCCAAAATTCCTAAAATAAAAGGAAAAAACTTTCCACTTTCCTAAACTAAGGACGGGAAATAAGAAGGTGAGCATATCTTCTAAATTAATAATACTCAACTCAGCCCTTCCTAGAATGGGGTATTATCTGTCCCGATAAATAGATAATTCCAGGAGTAATAAATAGGAGTAAATTAAATAAAGTATTGATATAATTGGAATTGTGGAAGCAAATACCAATTTACTAAAAAAAGAAAAAAGTATCTAATCGAAATCGAAAGAATTTTTTTTTAAGATTAAACAAAAGGGTTCGCAAATAAAAGCGCTAGTGCCACAACTAGTCCATAAATTGTTAAAGCTTCCATAAAAGCTAGACTAAGCAATAAAGTACCTCGTATTTTACCTTCTGCTTCTGGCTGTCTCGCAATACCTTCTACAGCTTGTCCTGCAGCAGTACCTTGACCAACTCCAGGTCCAATAGAAGCAAGCCCTACGGCCAATCCAGCAGCAATAACAGAAGCAGCAGCAATTAGTGGATTCATGGTGAGTAGTTCCTCGTGTCAAAAAAAAGAAATGGTTAAGGATACAATCAACCAATAAATTCTTACTTCTAAGCTCTATTGGGGAGAAGTAAAGTAACTAAAAAGTACAAATTGAAATCAAATTGAAATGATAATGTGAATTGTCCGAACTACATAGAAGGGAATTCCATATCCATATATCGGATTAGATAATGAATCTAACCTAGGAATATATAATATAATATCCTATATATATACATTTGTTTCTTCTATTTTGTTTGCATATTTTCTCATTTTCTATTGAATCGGATTCTAAAATCATTGCTTAAAGTGGAAACCTGCATAAAAGAGGACTCCACTTATAGACATTAAGGATATTATAGTATAGATCTAGCCTGACTCCACCCTCCTTAATGCATATATACTTTGAAAATTCCATAATATAGTCTATTCTATTCTCTCTCCTACAACTCTAGGCTATATATTCATACGCATTTCTAACTATTTTTTTGCAACCAAGCAGATTATCTGGAACCATGCATGAATTGAGCTAAGCTGCAAAAAAAAAAAATACTATTTCCAAAAAGAGTCAATTCAATGATGACCCTCCATGGATTCACCTATATAGGCTGCGGCTAATGTTGCAAAAATAAGAGCTTGAATACCGCTTGTAAATAATCCAAGAAACATGACCGGTATAGGGATTACTAAGGGGACTAAAGAAACAAGAACAACAACGACTAATTCATCCGCCAATATATTCCCGAAAAGTCGAAAGCTAAGCGATAATGGTTTTGTGAAATCTTCTAGGATGTTAATTGGTAAAAGGATTGGAGTTGGTTTAATATATTTCTCGAAATAGCTCAATCCTTTTTTGCTAAGACCAGCATAAAAATATGCCGCTGACGTGAGTAAAGCTAAAGCAACAGTAGTATTTATATCATTCGTGGGCGCTGCTAATTCCCCATGGGGTAACTCTATAATTTTCCAAGGTAAAAGAGCACCCGACCAATTCGAAACAAAAATAAAAAGGAACATAGTTCCAATAAAGGGAACCCAGGGACCATATTCTTCTCCAATCTGAGTTTTGCTCAAGTCTCGAATAAACTCAAGGACATATTCAAAAAAATTCTGACCGTCGGTCGGGATGGTTTGTGGATTCCGAACAGCTATGACAACTGAACCTAGCAAGATAGTAATTACGACCCAAGAAGTGATGAGTACTTGGGCATGAATTTGGAAACCTCCTATTTGCCAATAGAAGTGTTGGCCTACTTCTACACCCGATATATCGTATAACCCCTTGAGTGTTTTAATGGAACAAGGTATAATATTCATATTGTCCTCTGATAAAAATTGAACTTCAAAAAAGGAATTCTTTTGATTCAACCATCTCTTTCTCAACTCAGCAACTTGAAGTATTAATCTTATATTTAGGATACCAAGAAAGCACATCAGATCATAATATATATCAATACCCTCTAATATATATCAATATTCCCCTTCTTTTTTCTATGCAAAAAAAATTCTATGCAAAAAAAAAGATATAGTAAAGTAAGTGATTCCATAAATTTACGCAGTTGCCCAAGAATTCACTATATATTCTTAATCAACGATTTCTTATATAGAGAGAACGGCCCTCACAAATTGAAAATACTAATTTGTTAAGAATCAATCGAATTGAAGTCATAGTGTCATCGTTGGCTGGAATCGATATATTCGCGAGATCCGGGTCACAATTTGTATCGACTAAAGAAATAGTAGGAATCCCCAAAATGGCACATTCCCGAAGAGCTATATACTCTTTTTGCTGATCAAGGACGATCACAATGTCTGGCAATCTCGTCATATATTTGATCCCGCCGAGATACCTTTGCAAAGTAGATAATTTTCTCTTCAAGATTGCCACATCTCTTTTTGGGAGATGGTGGAATTTTCCCATTTTTTCTTCTGCTCTTAAGTCTCTAAATTGAGAAAGTCTAGTTTTCGTAATCGACCAATTCGTTAACATACCACTGAACCACTTTTTATTAACATAATGACAACGAGCCCTTATTGCAGCTGATGCTACTAAATCTGTTGCTCTTTTTTTGGTACCAACAATTAAGAAACTTTTTCCCTGACTTGCTGCATCAAAAACTAAATCACAAGCTTCTGATAAAAAACGAGCCGTTCTAGCGAGATTTATAATATGAGTACCTTTACGCTTTGCCGAAATGTAAGGGGCCATTTTAGGATTCCATTTCTTAATACCATGACCAAAATGAACTCCTGCTTCTATCATCTCTTTCAAATTAATGTTCCAATATCTTCTTGTCATTTTTTCCACACTTCCTTTTTTTTAATCCTACCATTCCATTACGGAATTTAGTTCTTTTTGAAGATTAAGAAAGATCCGAAATAGCTTGAAATAAATAATAATTGTTCCGAGAGAACCTTGTACTAAGATAAGAGTTGGCCATTGATACATGGTATAAACATAACCACCTTAATGAATTAACTGACTTGTTTTACTTATTAAAATAAAAATCTTAAAAATCTAAAATTTGACCTGTTAGTGTTCTAAGTTCAAAAGTCTAGTAAAGTAAAAAATATTTTTATGGGGGTTCTTATGTCTCATAAAAATTGTTTGTTACGTCAGAATCTGAAGAAACTAATTCTGTATGGAGAAACAAAAAATCTCTCATTTCCGACGCGAATAGATTTTTTTTTTTTATTTCGAAATAAAGGTTCTTGTCTTGTGGGGAACGATGCACAAATTTTTGGAATCCGGTACCAACAGGTATAATCCCCCCCAGAACTACGTTTTCTTTCAAGCCTTTCAACCAATCAATGCGACCTCGTAGGGCAGCTTTTGCTAAAACTCGAGCAGTTTCTTGAAAACTTGCTTCAGATATGAAACTTTGGGTATTCAGGGAAGCCCTTGTTATTCCCAATAAGATTGCCCGATAATAGATCGATTCATCCAAAGCTCGTCCTGCTCGTTCCGCTCGCAATAGTCCGATTAATTCCCCAGGCGAAAAAACATTAGACATTCCATCTTCGGAAACCCGCACTTTTGATGTTACTTGGCGTATAATAATCTCTATATGTCTATTATGGATCTGTACCCCTTGGGATCGATAAACCTTTTGGATTTTATTAACCAAAGAGATACGACTTTGGGCTATGGTTAGCTCAGCTCCAATCAAGAATCCCCAAGGGACCCCAAGAATTCTTGGTATACGCTCATTCCAATCCTCAATTCTCCTTTCGAGATTCGGGGATAATGAATCAATTGAACGCGCTTCAAAGATTTGTTCCACTTTTGGAAGACCTTGCGTTATGTCACTAGATCTCGATTTTTCATATATAAACGTAACTAACCTATCTCCCTTGTAAAGGATTTCTCCATAATGACCATTAACAGTTGCTCCTGTAGTGGCCAAATAAGGTTTAGCTGCTCTTATAACAAAGGAATTCATATTTACAATGAAAATTTGACCGGATTTTTTTATGTGCGATTTAAATAGACATACATTTTCACAAATAAATTGTCCAAGGTGAATTATTGCCAATGTCTCTTCCCAAGAATCATGATGGACAAAGTGACAATTCAAAAGGAATGGATCCAACATTATGTTACTATCGAAATTAGAAATCCTTTTATTTTCATCTATTAAAGAGTATTTAAGTTCTTGAAGTACTTGGAAGGTTTGTTTTAAATTGTCAACGAACAAATATTTTTTTAACAGGATTTTATTATGCGTTAGTAAATAGTAAGATGAAGAAAAATGCGATATACTAGCTACAATAGCGCCTAAGGGCCCAAAAATTTCTCGAATAGGAATTCTAGGATTCCATTCTTTTATCGCATTGGGATGTTTTGAATTCTTGAATAAACCAATTCGAGAACAGTTGGATGCCGACAAAATCATCAAAGAGTGGTATTCTTTATTTCGATTCAACAAAGTGCCAATAGCTTCTGGATGTTGGCTAAGTGATTCAATCTTCGCCTTGGAATAAAAAGAATTGATATTGGCGCGATCTAACCTATTATGGGGAATCGGTCCTGCACTTGTCCTACCATACCTTTTTCGTGTATACGAAATAGTGGACTTGACTAACTCAATTCTTAGGAAATCGCGAATAAGATCATTTGCTCTTACCTCAACAAGGGAAGCACCAGCCTTTTCTTTTTCTTCTTGTTCCCAATTCACTACTAAGCAAGTTCTAACAAATTGACTATTTGTGTGATAAATTCTTTGAGTTAACTTGCTATTTTCATGAGAAATAAAATTGACAAGTCGAATTTGGAGATTATTTTCTTCTTGCAAGAGATCCTGCGGGAAAAGTGTTGCTAAATTTCTTCCTTCGTCCATTTCATATGCCACTGTAGGGCGAACGGAAACAAAATACTTTTCCTTGCTCTTGAGAATTTTTTTCCGTTGAACATAGACCCAATTTTTCCTTTTTTTTGATTCCTTAGAATCTTTTTTTTGTCTTTCTGGCGGTATCAAACAGCCACCTAATATCTTATCCGCCTCTTCAGGAAAATGAATATCTCCGGAAAATATTTTGAGTTCCGTATGGCTTTTTTTTCTCTTCACTCGGACCAGTCCGCCTAGTCGACTTCTTGTATTTTTTGTGAGTTGTGTATTCACTCCAATAATACTATTGTCAAGTATCTTTAGGGATGAAGATCTCGGCAAGATATGAAGTTCTTGAAGAATGAAAAAAAACCGATCTACTTCTTTTTGGTATTTTAGACTAAATTCTTTTGTTCCTCGATGCTCAATCAAACCCTCTTTTTTTAAGATGGAATCTTCCTCTGGGCTCTCGTATTCGTCCTCTGAATCTTCTTCTGAGTCTTCCTCTAAAGTACCATATTTTTCCTCTGCGCTTTCCCCGGGGCTGCCATATTCGTCTTCTGAGTCTTCCTCTAGAGTTCCATATTCGTCCTCTTGGGTCCTATATTTGCTCTCTGGGCTCCCATATTCCTCTTCTGAGTCTTTCTCTAAAGTCCTATATTCGTTCTCTGGGTTCCCATATTCGTTTTCTGGGCTCCCATATTCGTCTTCTAGGGTTTCATATTCGTATTCGTCTTCTAGGATTCCATATTTAGATTCTTCTAGGGTTTCATATTCATATTCGTCCTCTCGGGTCCTGTATTCGTCTTCTAGGGTCTCATATTCCTCTTCTGAGTCTTCCGCTCGAGTCCTATATTCTTCTTCTAGGGTCCTATATCTAAATTTAACAATTCCTGAACCCTTTTTATCTTTTCTGTATCGGGGATCGTCAAAATAAGCAAAAATAGTATTTCTACGTAAAACACCCATAAGGGGGATTTCAATCGAAATCCCAAAACAGGATATTAGTTCTTTCTCTTGTTCTTGATGATATTGTAATGGAATGACGAACCTATTTCTTCGCTTTTTCGCCAACAAATCTGAATTATCTTGAAAAATAGAAGGATAGATAAAATTCCAATGGCCATTGGACATGATTCGATCCGACGTTGAATAATCAAGAATTTCCCTATCTTTTTTACCATAAGTATTCATTTGATCTTGATCCTTGTGGAGTGAAAAAGACGCTATACTGGATCTGCACATACTTACTGACAATATCCATAAATGGCTTGTTTTTGGTAATCGGCGAAGATTACCATATTGATATTCGGGCGCATGGTAAACATCAGTACTCCAGTGCATTTCGCCGTCTGATTCAGAATAAATATGCTTTTGTACCCTTTCTTTAAAATGTAAAGTGGACGTTCCGGCACGAATCTCCGCAATTACTTGTTCGGATTTTACATATTGATCATTTTGCACTAGAATCAAGCTTTTTGAGGGAATATTCACACTATATAGAATATCTTGACTCTGAATAGTTACATGCAAGTCTATATAACATAGAAAAGCAGGCTGCCCATGACGGGTACGTGTGGGGTGAACCAAATTCTCATTGAATTTTATTTTTCCATTCGAAGGGGATCGTACAAGGTCGGCAGTACCCCCTGTGAATACTCCGCCAGTATGAAAAGTTCTTAATGTTAGTTGAGTCCCTGGCTCCCCAATTGATTGACCTGCAATAATACCTACGGCTTCTCCCAATTCGACCAGATCACTATGAGTAGGACTCCGGCCATAGCATAATTGACAGATCCAAGAAGTGCTTCGGCAAGTAAAGGGGGTTCTAATATATATTGGTTGTGCTCGAAATGGTTGTGCTCGAAAGGCAGTTATGAATCGATTGACTAATCCAATTCCAATATCTTGATTTCGCGCGGCAATGCATCGTGAACCGATATATATATCGTCTGCTAATACACGACCAATTAGTGTTTGGACAAAAAGTTTTTCCGTCATCCCATTTTGAGGACTTACAGAAATACCTCGGATAGTACCACAATCTCTTCTACGCACAATAATATGTTGAACTACTTCAACAAGTCTACGTGTAAGATATCCAGCATCTGCTGTTCGCACAGCAGTATCTACAACCCCTTTGCGGGCTCCATAGCAGGAAATTATATATTCTGTCAAAGAAAGTCCCTCGCGTAAATTGCTTTGAATAGGTAAATCAATCATTTGTCCTTGAGGGTCCGACATTAATCCTCTCATACCTACTAATTGGTGTACTTGAGATGCATTTCCTCTGGCTCCTGAAAAAGACATTAGATAGACTGGATTAGAAGGATCCGTTATCCGAAAATTTGAATTCATTTCTTGTTTCAAATATTCACTTGTCGCATACCATATCTCAACAGATTGGCGTAATTTTTCTACCGCGTGTACAGCCCCATAATAATAGTGTTTCTCCAAAAGAAAACTCTGTTGTTCCGCGTCTTGGACTAACCATCCCTTAGAGGGTATTGTTAAAAGATCCTCGATTCCTAACGAAATCGATGTAGTAGTGGCTTGATGGAAGCCCAGAGTCTTTAGTTGATCCAGTATATGGGATGTATATCCCATTCCAAAATGATCTATTAATCTGCTAATAAGTCGTTTCATACCAGTTCCGTCTATCTCTTTATTATGAAAGACCAGATTGGCCCGTTCCGCCATACATAAGTACCCCCTTTTCGGCTGAGTAGGATTCGACAATTGCTGAGTAGGATTCGACAATGGGCCTGAGTCAGTGATTCGAAAATTTAATTAACTTAATTGCCTCAATCTCAATCTGGATTCGCGTGGCAAATAATGATGATACTAGGGAAATCGGAATGCCCCCCGAAAGGGGAGGGGCATCGCCGAATCTAACTTTCTTGTTTAGGTAGTGTATGAATAGGCCTGACTAAATCCTTGTATGGCTTCCTCTATTTCTCTATAAAAAGAAATATGACCAAGAGTGGTTCGAATGTATATCGAACGAATTTCTTTTTTTCTATTTCCCATTATTAGATAGTGGGCATAAATCTCATGATAAGTCCCCAAAGATTCATATTGAACTTCAATCGGAACTTCTCTTGACCCAATGACGCGTTGATCCAGGTTCCATCGTAGCCACAAGGGACTATCTAAACTGATTAGTTTTTGTCTATAAGCTCCCAGTGCATCATAAGAACTAGAAAAATGGGGTTCTTTATCTTTCCTATATTTAAAATTATTATTATTATTGTAATTTACTTTTAGATTTGGGTAGTTTCTGCAACTATTATATCTATTTGCACAAATACCTCGACGCTTTCCAATCGTTAATACATAAAGCCCGATAAGCATGTCTTGGGTTGGTACGCAAATAGGATCCCCAATAGCGGGAGATAAGAGATTCATATGAGAAAACATAAGTAAACGGGCTTCTGCCTGAGCTTCCAAGGATAAAGGTAGATGAACAGCCATTTGATCTCCATCAAAGTCCGCATTGAAACCCTTACACACTAATGGGTGTAAAGAAATAGTACGCCCCTCTACTAAAGTGGGTTGAAAGGCCTGTATGCCTAATCTATGCAGGGTAGGTGCTCTATTTAACAGTACAGGATGTCCCCGCATAACTTCTTGAAGTATTTCCCATACAATGGGTTCTTTTTCCCAAATTTTCCTTTTAGCAATCCTTACATTAGAAGTGGCGCGTTTCGTGATTAAATCGCGAATTACAAATAGCTGAAAAAGCTTTATTGCTATCTCTAGAGGTAATCCACATTGATGTAATGAAAGCGAAGGACCCACAACAATGACAGAACGCCCCGAGTAATCGACCCGTTTCCCAAGCAGAGTCTCGCGAAACCTTCCCTCTTTACCTTCAATTACATCTGAAAGTGATTTGTATACTTTATTGTGACCATCCCTCGTCGGTTGCCCGCGGGACCCACTATCAAGAAGTGTATCCACGGCTTCTTGTACCAATTTTTCCTGGCACATTACTAAATCTGCTGGCGCTAATTCACTTCTTTTTAATAGATAGGCAAGATTGTTGTTCCGACGGATAACTCTCTTATAAAGTTCATTAATGTCTGAAGTCACTACTTTATCTCCAGACCTATAAACAATAGGTCTCAATTCGGGAGGAAGAACCGGTAATAAGCACAAAACCATCCATTCTGGTTCTACATTTGTTTGAATAAAATGTTTCGCCAATTGCATGCGTCTAATCAAAAAAACTTTTCTTATTCGTCTTTTTCTATCTTCCCACTCATCTCCACTATACCCCTCGTCTTCTAATTCCTTCCATTCGACCAAAGAATTCTCTATAATAATTCGCAAATCCAAATCTGCTAATTGTTCTCTAATAGCACCTGCTCCTGTCGCAATTTCCCGATTTCGAAATGTTGCAAAGCCTGGGGTAGAAAAAAAGGGAGAAATGCTGTGGTTACAGGATGCAATTTCCTCTTCGAATAAACCTCGTAATCGTAAAAAAGTGGGTTTTTTAGTGCTGGGCCTAGCAAAAGAGAAATCGCCGTATACTAGGCCCTCCAACTTCTTAAGAGGTTTATCTAAAAGATTCGCGATATAACTAGGAAGACCTTTCAAATACCACACATGAGTCACGGGACATGCGAGTTTGATGTATCCCATTTGATATCTTCGTATCCGAGAATCCACAAATTCGACCCCGCATTTTTGGCAAAATCTTTCGTCTTCGTTTTCAGCTCCGCTCGCTCGAGAATTGCCACAAGCGCAAATCCCGCTTTTTATGGGTCCAAAGATTCTTTCGCAAAACAATCCATCTTTTTCTGGTTTATCGGTTTTATAATGAAAAGTAGAGGGCCTTGTGACTTCGCCAACGACTTCTCCATTAGGTAGGTTTTTGTTAGCCCAAGCCTTTATTTGTTGAGGGGAAACGAGTCCAATTTGAAGTTGTTGATGTTTATATTGGTCAATCATAAAATAGAAATAAGAAAAGAATTTATATTTATTCCGATCAAACTTCCTCCCTATTAACCTGGAAGTTCTTTTCAGATACAAGGAAATGATTCAGTTCTAGAGCCAAAGATCGTAGTTCTCGAACGAGCACTCGAAAAGATTCTGGAGGATCCTCATGATTAGGTATTCTTTTTCCCCAGATCGTAGCATTAAGTATTTCTTGGCGAGCTATAAGATGGTCAGATTTATAAGTAAGTATCTCTTGTAAAATATGAGCAACACCAAATCCTTCTAAAGCCCAAACTTCCATTTCTCCTACTCGTTGTCCCCCTTGCTTGGCTCTTCCTCTAACCGGTTGTTGTGTAACAAGTGAGTAGGGCCCAGTAGAACGCCCATGAATTTTCTCATCAACTTGATGAATTAATTTTAAGATATAGGACTTCCCTATTAGAACAGGTTGCTCAAAGGGGTCGCCTGTTCTTCCATCAAATATTCTGCTTTTTCCCGGGTACTCGGGTTCAAATACCCATGGATTTTTTGTTTCTTTACTGGCTTCATATAATTCTGAAAACACAAGTTTTCTTGAAGCCTCTTGCTCATATCTCTCATCAAAGGGTGCTATTCTATAATGTTTCTTTAGCAGATCCCCCGCTAATCCGAGCGAGCTTTCAAATATTTGTCCCACATTCATTCGGGAGGGTACTCCTAAGGGATTGAAGACCATATCAACGGGTGTTCCATCTTGCAAATAGGGCATATCTTGCCTAGGCAAAATTTTGGAAATGATCCCTTTATTCCCATGTCTTCCGGCTACTTTATCCCCAACTTTGATTTCACGTTTCTGTAAAATATATACACGAACCATTATGTCGAGCGGGTCCCTTTGGATCCATTTCACATCGATAACGCGCCCTCTTCCACCTATAGGTAATTTCAGAGAAGTTTCTTTTGAAGTGGAAACCTCAAGGCCAAATATGGCCCGTAATAATCCAGCTTCCGCGATATAAGATGATTCGCTCGCTATCTGAGGCGTTAATTTACCTACTAAAATATCACCAGTTTCTACCCAGGATCCCAACCTAACAACTCCATTTCTGTCCAAATTGCGGAGTAAATGTTCTTCTAGATGTGGTATTTCTTTAGTGATTTTTTCAGCGGAGCCCTGGCTTGTCGTATCCGTCTGAATTTCATATTTCCGGATGTGAAAAGAGGTATAAATATCTTCATATACCAAACGTTCGCTAATTAGTACTGCGTCTTCAAAATTGTAACCTTCCCATGGCATATAAGCTACTAATACGTTTTTTCCTAAAGCAAGTTCGCCCCCAATTGTAGCAGCTCCTTCTGCTAAAATTTGTCCTTTTTTAATGGATTTACCCCGTGGAACCCGGGGTTTTTGGTGCATACAAGTATTTTTGTTAGAGCGACGGTGGTTAACTAAAGGAATACTTATAGTCTTCCCACTACTTGATAAAAGTATCTTATGACTATCAGTAGAAATGATCTTTCCCTCGCGTTCGGCTATAATGGAAACCCTCGAATCTAGAGCTGTTTGGCGTTCCAATCCAGTTCCAACAATGCATTTCTCGGACCGAGAAAGCGGAACTGCTTGGCGCTGCATATTAGAACTCATTAAAGCCCGATTCGCATCATTGTGCTCAATAAAAGGAATGAGAGAACCCCCAATAGAAAAATATTGGAAAGGAAAAATACTTCTAACATGAATCTGTTCCCATGCAATAGTCAAGAATTCTTGACGGTATCTAGCCGGAACAACCTGTTCTTCCTGAATACCTTGATTCAAGGACAAAGAATTTCCTGCTGCTATCATATAATATTCATCTCTATTTGGTGATAGATAAACCACCTGTCTCTCTTTTTTTTCTTTTGCTTTCTCAGCAGATATTTCATAAAACGGACTCTCTATGGATCCCCACAAGTGATCAATTCTCGCATGAATTGTTAAGGATCCAGTAAGTCCAACATTGATTCCTTCAGACGTGTCAATTGGACAAATACGCCCATAGTGACTCGGATGAATATCTCGGCTCCGAAAACTTGCGGTTCTCCCCGTCAACCCTCCAGGACCTAAACAACTCACTTTTCGCCCATGAACAGTTTGTGTCAATGGATTCGTTTGATCAAAAACTTGAGATAACGGGTATGTGCCAAAAAAGGTCTCATAAGTAGTTATTAATAAAATTGAAGTTGAAGTTGGAGTTACCAAAGTTTGGGGAGTCGGTTTCGATTGACGTATGAATACTCTACGAATAGTTTTTTGAACTGCATGTTGTAAACGACCAAGAGCCAATCCGAATTGATCTTGTAACAGATCCGCAACCGAACGAATACGTTTATTTTTCAAGTGATTCATATCGTCATCGTCAAGTATACCCGTTCCAAATTTCATTCCAATCAAATGATCCGTAGCGGCCAATACATCTCGTGGTAACAAGAATGTATTGTTCTGAGGAATATCAAGATTAAGTCTCCGATTCATATTTCGTCGACCAATCCTTCCTAATTCACATTTTTGTTGAAAAAATTTCTTTTGTAATTCCTCGCATAAGGACTCCGAAAATACCAGGTCCCCACCTACACAAGCAAATTGTTGATAAAACTCCAAAATAGCTTTTTCTTTTGACTCAATCCTCTTCTTCTCTTTAGCATTCGGGAAAGACAAGAAAATTTCAGGGTAGGAAACATTATCCAGAATTTCTCTTAGATTCGAACCCATAGCTGATGATAGAACTAGAATAGATATCTTTTGTTTTCTACTCACGCGAGCCCATATCCTTTCTTTTTTATCAATTGCTAATTCCGATCTCCCCCCCCAATCTGATATTATAGTGCCAGTGTAGATAGAAATTCCCTTATGATCTAATTCCGAGCGGTAGTAAATACCAGGACTTAGCAATATTTGATTGATCACAATTCGGTATATTCCATTTATAATAAAGGTTCCTAAGGAATTCATTATAGGAATGTTTCCGATAGAAATGGTTTGCTTTTGCACATCGAAACCAAAAATTAATCTCGCAGATACATATAATTCGGAAGAATAGGTGAGTGATTCATACACAGCATCTCTTTCTTTTATCGAGGGTTCTAGCAGTTGATATCCTTTCGCAAATAATTGAAATGCAATTTCGTGATCTGGATCTTTAATTGTTGGAAACTTGTCAAGTTCTTCTGCCAAGGCTTGATTAATGAACCTACAAAATCCCTCGAATTGGATCTGACTAAATCCGGGTATTGTGGACATTCCCTCGTTTCCATTCCGGAGCATCTTAATCTTAAGTTTCCTGTTTATCAAAGAAAAATTCCATTATCAGCTCACTCTTCATCAATCCCTATGGATCGATCTAGCAATCATGGAATCTATATTCTGTTTACTGAATCACATGAAATTCTAGGGAACTCCACATACGTATTTCATATATGTATTTCATACATATGAATAGAGACCATTTGGACGAAAGTTCGAGTTTGCCAGGGGTACAAATGAAATGAAAATGAATTGATAAAACATTCCTACAAAAAAAATTCTGCCACTTATACTTTATGTTATGATATTCTAATCAGATTGGATGGCAAAGATTTCTCATTTTATCTCCTTTCTATGAATGTAATAAAGCCGTAATATAATATACTAGAAAGTTTGACTTTACTTCGATTTAGAATAGCGTGCTTACTTTAATTTCTCAAAATAATTTGAGGGTTCTTTTTTATTTCGGATCGGAGTAGTATAATTGCTAGAAAATTCAGTATTTCATTGTGGAATTCTAAAATAAAGTAAGTCCCTTTTTTAAGTACATGCCAATCTAGTTATCCACCTCTCCCCATATCCATGCTTTTCTTTTATCGTAATTTCACTTGGGTACGCCAAGATAGTCAGGTTATACTCTATATCAGAGCAAATTTCCTTTTTTTATTCAAGATATTTAATTTAATACTTTGAAAAATTAAAGCATGATTCCCCATAGAGATATGTACATAAAGGGGATCTTTGGATAATAATGCTGTTCGGACCTAAAGTTTACCTATACACGGATTAAGCATAAAGCCATAATATTTTATTATGCCATTGAAGGGGGGGGAGATAATACCGATTTAAGAGTAGTTCACTACTGCAATAAAAAAAAGAGAATTCTAGTTAACGGTTCCAATTTATTCTGAATTTTGCAGCCTGTGAATAGAAATCCACTTTTTCTTCTTTTTCATCTCAATAGAAAGAAATGGGAAGTTTTATTGTGTTAACAATGTATGTTTTAAGATAGAATCTATCGAGGAGAATAATAGAAACTGGATCAAAAAAAGCAGGAATAGATTTTTTGAAAAAGATTGGAAAAAAGTAAGTAGAATTATATTCAAAATAAAAGGGGCTTTTCGTAAGAAAACGTGGATGAATACTTGCTGTTTTCTAGATTTTTGATCGGATTTTTTGGCGGCATGGCCAAGCGGTAAGGCAGGGGACTGCAAATCCTTTATCCCCAGTTCAAATCTGGGTGCCGCCTGATCAATAAAATACTTAGGTTTTTTTTATAGTGCTGATCGAATTCGATAAATTTTTACTTCGCATAAGTTCGGGCAAGAGAGTAACTGGGCCTGCCGATACTGGGTTTAGAGAAACCATACCATAGTTCTATCCTCAAACTAGGGTTAGGGTTTGTTTTGACGGTAGTGGCCAAAATGGTTATCAATAGGGGTGAGGTAGTGTTTCCTTATTCTTTTATTATATGAATTTGAATTGGTTCTTAATTGAGATTCGATTTGATAATTTTAAAATACGAGGATAAGATGTCAGAAATCTTGGTATCCAAAGAAAGGTCCCTAAGGGGCATTCTTTTTTTTTTTCAATCTAAGATTCAAGAAGGGACTCCACGAAAGAATATCAAGACTTACTAATTATTATACATTTTTTTATCGTACATCTTATGTTACCTACATACACTAAAGTAAGGACTACTTAATTCTAACGAGAATCAGATTAAATAGGTCGATCAAAAATCAATTTAGGAGTTGTATTATGGATAAAATCTCTTCATTCTTTCATAGAATGATACAAAGCAAGGCTGCAGGGTTTAGGTCAAAAATAAACATTAGGTAAGGTAGGTATCCAATAAATATTTATCTATCGATAATTTTATGGTATATTCGGGCGTCCTTTGCTTAAAAAAAAAAAAAAGAGTAACAAAAGGAATAAAAAATCTTCCTATTCCCGCTTCTTCTATTCAGGACATCATTCCCGTACTCTTTCTTTTTTAAGGAAAAAAGGGCTATAGTATCTCGTATTTTTAATGCTCTCTAATTCTACCAGAATTCCTATAAGAATTTGTTAGGAGTAAATTCCTTGAACTGATTGATCCATGGCCTTAGGGCGGAATCCCTTTTTGACTCTGTACCCTTGATTCCACTATGATTATTGATCAATAGTAGAATAATCCCTTCATAGAAATAGGAGACATAATTTAGATGGATATAGTAAGTCTCGCTTGGGCTGCTTTAATGGTAGTCTTTACATTTTCTCTTTCACTAGTAGTATGGGGAAGGAGTGGACTCTAGGGATACTACTAATTGATTAAGTAATCAAATTGTTGTATCAATTCTTTTCTTTAATGGATCATTTTGCATTAATCATTTTGTCAAACGTTATTCTTTAATCTTTTTCTTTAGTTTTGTTTCACTCCTGTAAGAAACTCTTGTATTGTAAGTTGTAATGTAAGAAAGAGCCATTATACCAATTCAGAATTTCTACTAGAAATGACGAATGGTTAAAAAAAGTTCTATACATAAGAAAATTAGACTTTCTTCCACGGAACTATTCACGGCATATCACACATTTTCCATTTCCTTTTACTTTTTACTATAGTCTATTCTTCATATTATTTTTCTTTCCTTCCATGGATTCTTTGGTCAAGAATTGTCTTAGATTTTTTTATTTTGACCTGATTGAAATTAAGTGGATGCAATGAAAAAAGAAATTGAATTAGACTACTTAACTATTTCAATCTACTAATCTATTCTATGTAGATTCAAAGATAATATAATAGAAAGAATCTAAAGTGTCGTAGAAAAAACTATATGTAGTTCTTTCTACCACACTTTAAGATTCCAACCAGATCCTTTCATTTAAGACTTGGATTTTTTTTATTTAATCCCTTTTTAATTTCTTCAATGATTAATTGGAATTCCAATTAATTATTTTGGCTGACTGTTTTTACATAAATAATAAGTAAAAAAGAAGTAGGAACTAGAATGAACAGTGCAGTAGCAATAAATGCGAGAATATTGACTTCCATAACCTCTTTATTTTTTATTTTCACAATAACTCGGGATGTAATCCCATGGAGAGGAAAAAGGGGTATCTTGTAAATTCAAGGGTAGGGCTTGCATTCTGATAATACTGAATCAATTCAATATTATGAATATCGGATCTATCAAATCAATTCATGGATGAGAGTTATATTTCACGGATGAGAGTTATATAGTATAACATAGGAAGATCCTCTATCCACACTAAGACCAAAATGGGTTTTTTGATTGGATTAGGAATTCCCTCTTTTTTAATCCTTTTCTACTTTTTCTTTTCTATATCTCTAACCCACGAGCTTTCTTAATCTTATACTTTCTTAATCTTATACAATTTCCCTTCCTTTTTCTTATAGTTATACATACAATTATGTATGTATTATATGACCAACTTTCACTTTCTATGGGTCACATAGACATCCAAATAAGCAGTAGAAGTGAGATGGGGAAAAGAGGTCTGAAATAAAAAGGGAATACGATTTATGTATGGATTCCGGTAAAATACCGGTACTCTATTCCATAAGAGTGGAATAGGAAATTAAGATGAGGATGGTATCATCATAAAGAAAGATAGAGTAATATAATATCCTAAATTCTACTAATCCACATATCGTATGTGTGTCTTTCTTTATCGATTGGGAGTAGTGAAAAAAAAATTCCTATATGCCCTCCCTCCCTCTTTAATGAGAGATGCAAAATAAAAAAGTGAAGTAAGGGTGCCCTGTGGGTATTTGATCTTGCTCCCTGCCCCTTTTTTTCATGGAAAAAGGAAATATCAATTTCTCCATTCATTGAACCCTAGTTCGGGACTGACGGGGCTCGAACCCGCAGCTTCCGCCTTGACAGGGCGGTGCTCTGACCAATTGAACTACAATCCCCGCGGGGTGTATGGCATACCCATTCTTAAATAGAACCATAAGAAGATTCGATTCGTCTTTCGTACTCTAAGAAATAGACGAATCATATACTACATACCCACATATTATATTATACGTGGGTATAGTGAGAGTGACATAACTAGTATGTCGTGATTTTTTATCACTAAAAATGGATAATAATCCAGCCTTCAATAAGAAAAACTCTTTTGTTTGTAAGAAAGGAATGAGAGAGATATGGATTAGAAAAAAAAATTTCCCTTTTTTCTTTATCTTTTATTTCTATAGATCAGACATTTTATTTTATGGAAGAAAAACAAAAGGATTTAGTTCATACTCACGAAGCCCTAGATTTTTGGTTTGGGCCGAGCTGGATTTGAACCAGCGTAGACATTGTCAACGAATTTACAGTCCGTCCCCATTAACCACTCGGGCATCGACCCAGGAAGAATTTATTCTAGGGTTTTTGCTAATCTATGATTAACCTCCTTTCATAATACTCCCTACCCCCAGGGGAAGTCGAATCCCCGCTGCCTCCTTGAAAGAGAGATGTCCTGAACCACTAGACGATAGGGGCATCACTAGACGATAGGGCCATATACAACCGCTCGTGATTATACTATAATCATAGTATGAGCAGTTTTTTGGAATTGTCAATATACTCGAAAAGTATAAATAGATCCAAAGCAAAGAGTTTTTCCAACTTTTCTGTTATGTTTTCATCTAGGATTTTTTTTAGTTGATCGTTATAGATTAATTCTCCGTGCTTCATTTAGTGTTCATACCAAAAATGCATCCATCCCGCACTAAGTCATAAAATTCTCTAAAAATATAGAGAAAGTTTCAAAAACAAAGAAAAAAAGTGAATCAATTTAGTAGAAAAGTACTCTATCAGATTCGAACCAACGACTTACGTCTTAGCACGAGATTACTCTACCACTAATTTAAAAAGCCCTTTATCGGATTTGAACCGATGACTTATGCCTTACCATGGCATTACTCTACCACTGAGTTAAAAGGGCTTTTTATTTAATTCAAAAATTAGCCACTTGGATTTCCCATTATGGGTCTACTGCATAATGTACATATTATATATATAATATATAGAGATAGAGAGAGAGACATTATGTAGAGATTGTATATGTATATATCGATATCTTGAGAGCTCAAAATAAAATTAATAAAAAAAAACATACCCTACATAACATATCCAACTCTTCTTGGTTCAGGGTTTTCCGTTTCCGAAGACTAGTAAAATAGGCGGATTCTGGAACCCCAAGGATTCAACGGTATATGGATATGGAAAATATAAGATTTCCGATCCTAGCGGGAAAAGGCGGGGAACAGATACCCAATAGGATATAGGATCCTTGGGAGGAACTTTTGGTAATGGCCTTGATCCTCTATGCTATTTTTTATGTGTTCTTAGTTCTATTGAACTTTTTGCATTCTTTTAAACAAGAATCTAATAAACTAGAATTGAGTCAGTGGAAAAAAGGAGAGAGAGGAAAGTGTTAAATGGAGAGAGTCGACTAATCAGAGACTTTTAGGATCTTCTTTACATCAGGTAAATCTGTCGGCCCTGTCCGTTTTTTTCTTTAAGTTACGACTCTTTGCTGCTTACTTCTATCAAGCCATAGGGAAAGTCTATGATGAATTTGGAAAACTCATCTCACTCTTACTCTATGGCTCGGACTTAATGGGGGAAGAAAACATCTTCCATAATTTCTTTTTTGTTCAATTCTGGACAAAAAAGAAAAGGAAAAAAGGAATTTATAGGGACAGTGTTACCCCCTATCCCCTAGTTTATATTGTAGGAATAATAAAACAATTTAGCAGTCTGACACACTTACGTCCTTGCAAAGTAAATAATTATTATTGTAGTCGTAACCGTAGAATAGGATCCTAATCAAAATAAATACATTTGGTTCAGGCGCTATTAGCATGGTAAGAAAAGATTTTTTTTACAGACCAGAGGGGCTATCTAAATCCTAAAGTAAAGGCGAGCGATCGAAGTAGAAGTACCAACGGCTCAGTGTCATGAACCTTCTCCATCTGATTCAATAAGGGGGAATTAGCCTTCTTGTCAAATGGCTATCCTTGACAAAGGGTACCATTTATACCATAATCTACAATGTAGCGGGTATAGTTTAGTGGTAAAAGTGTGATTCGTTCTATTAATAACTGAATTTGAAATGATATACTTAAGGCATCCTTAAGTTTTTTATTTTTATATTCCGATGAAAACTTTAGTTCTTATAAAGGATTAAATCCTTTTCCTCTCAATAGCATATTGAGGAAGAATATACATTCTGGCGATTTGTATCCAAAGACTAATTTAAATTGCATCCAAAATAAAAATAGGATTATGAGTACAGAGTCGCGAAGCATAATTTTGCATTGGATTAAGTATTCCAATTTTGAAAATATGAGTAAAGGATCTATGGATGAAGATACAAAAAAGTTGATTTCCAATCGTAACTAAATCTTCTTAAAATAAGGAATAAGGAAGCCAAATAGCTAAAAAACGATAGTTTTGGTTTACTAGAACCATCCGCATATTGTTTCAGCTCGGTGGAAACCCAATTCTTTTCCTCAGGATCTCTTGAATGAAATTAGGGAACGAAGTAAGTAGATTAGATGAATTTAGATAGAATTTCTATCTCCTACTCTATAAGGATCATCTAGAAAGCGGAGAGCTTTGGTTCCATTCAAATAGAAAAGCTGACATAGATGTTAAGTGGTGAGAATATCCATAAAGGAGCCGAATGAAATCAAAATTTCATGTTCGGTTTTGAATTAGAGACGTTAAAAATAATCAACCAACGTCGACTATAACCCCTAGCCTTCCAAGCTAACGATGCGGGTTCGATTCCCGCTACCCGCTCCATTCTGTATAAAAGGAGTATTCTATTTGTCTAGACATGTTAGAGGCTTGTATTCAAGCCTTTTTTGTCCACCAGTTTCTGGTACTCCAGAGCGGAGTAGAGCAGTTTGGTAGCTCACGAGGCTCATAACCTTGAGGTCACGGGTTCGATTCCCGTCTCCGCACTTAGCAGTCTGTATAAAAGGACTATTCTATTTCTCTAGATATGTATGGTAGAGGGGCGTATCCAACCCTTTTTTATTCATTAGTTCCCGGCCCTAGAGGGCAAAATTGAGCAGTTTGCGAAGTCACTTGCCTTCAAAAAAAGAAGGCGCAAGGCCTCTCCCTACCCTGCAGAAAATAAAAATGAAACGAAAGGGACAGTCTACCTCTCCCTTCCCTTTAAAAAAAGTTTGCCCGTTGTTTGTCTCAGTTAATACCCAATTTTTGGAGCTCTGTTGGCGAGTTCTATTTCTGCCTCTGGAGCGCCCTCTTTTTTTGAGTGGGATGCAAAGGAAGGGTAAGATAGTAAGGGATACGGCACTAGACTAACACCTAATTAATACTTAATTTAATATAAGTAGTTAAACAGTTAACTAGACTAAACTTTTTATCATAGTACTTTGATAAATTAAGCGGGCGAGCGGCGGGAATCGAACCCGTATCTTCTCCTTGGCAAGGAGATATTTTACCATTGAACTACGCTCGCTACGGTATATATTTTATAGCGTATATCCGCCTGGGTCGACCTTCTATGTCTGGGTCGACCGTTTCATTTCATTTTCTATTATATTAGAGTTTTCCTTTTTTTATTATCTGTCAATGAATATTCTAATGGGAATGGAATTTCATAATACTGAAAGAGAAGAGCTAGCAATTCGGAACGCAAATTGCGTTTTAATACGTCTCACTATTCTAATTTTTTAGAAGAAATGGCCTTTATTATTTCTTTTTTATGGGGTTAATAAATATTAACCAAATTTCATTTAAGAAATGAGAGAATTCAGAATAGCTACGAGAAAGACTAGTCCAATCCATAATGATGTACCGGAAAATACAACATTTTTATTATTTGACCAACCATCAGGAGAAGCAAATACAAGGGGTACACTAATTACTAAGACTGAGGAAGTCGCAATTAATGCAAAAACAGCTAATTGGAAAGCAATAGTCATATTTCTAATCCTCCAAGCTACCATCAAATAAAGTTGACTACATATTTGATCCCTCACTTAAACCAAAATTGTAAAAAAATACAAGAAGTAGGAGGGGTTTAATCATGAATCCATTGATTCTTCTCTTTAATTCAAATTTATTACTTAAACCGCTTTTTTATTTGGATATGGGGGTGAGAAGAGATTATTTACTCTTTATTTCACAAGCGGGTATAGCGGATCCTGTATCCGTGTATACAGTATACAGAGATATATCGAAAAGGAACTTGTATCTGATATCTTTCTAGAGGCTAATAAATCTTTTTATTTTTTATATGGCTATGTTCTATTTGTAGGAGTAAAATAAGGATTAGGCTGTGGAGAGATGGCTGAGTGGTTGATAGCTCCGGTCTTGAAAACCGGTATAGTTCTAGGAACTATCGAGGGTTCGAATCCCTCTCTCTCCTTTTGCTTATTGAATACGTTTGTTTCTTTCATTTTTATTTATTTTTTTTTTCTGTCCCTTATCTTTCTTTCATAAAAAGGAATGAATGGCTCGGCTAGATGGAATAACCGAGCCAGAACAGAAAAAAAGTAGAACAGGTATAAATAAGAAAATCTTAGTTAAGAGGGTTCATGTAAAGAACAGGTTCCAAATCACGATCGATTCCCTTTTCAAAACCTGCTGCAGCAGCTCGGGCTCTTCCTGCATGCCATAAATGGCCCACAAAAAAGAAGAATCCTAGAACAAAATGAGAAGTTGATAACCAACTTCTAGGAGAGACATAATTAACTGCATTGATCTCGGTAGCTACGCCACCCACGGAATTTAAAGAGCCTAAAGGAGCGTGGGTCATATATTCTGCTGAGCGTCGTTCTTGCCAAGGTTGTATGTCTTTTTTCAACCTACTCAAGTCCAAACCGTTGGGGCCCCTTAGAGGTTCTAACCATGGAGCACGAAGGTCCCAAAAACGCATAGTTTCCCCTCCAAAGATAACCTCCCCAGTTGGGGAACGCATTAGATATTTACCTAAACCTGTGGGTCCTTGAGCGGATCCCACATTAGCTCCAAGACGCTGGTCTCTAACTAGAAAAGTAAATGCTTGAGCTTGAGAAGCTTCTGGCCCGGTGGGTCCATAAAACTCACTCGGATAAGCTGTATTATTGAACCATACAAAACAACAAGCGATAAAACCAAAGACAGATAAAGCAGCTAAACTATAAGACAAGTAAGCTTCTCCAGACCATACAAATGCACGGCGAGCCCATGCGAAGGGTTTGGTTAAAATATGCCAAATTCCGCCAAATACACAAATAAAACCCAACCATACATGCCCACCAATTATATCTTCTAAATCATCTACACTAACAATCCACCCTTCTCCACCAAAAGGAGATTTTAGTAAATAACCAAATATAACACTGGGACTAAGGGTCAAATTGGTAATTTTTCTTACATCTCCCCCCCCAGGGGCCCAGGTATCATATACACCGCCAAAATAAAGAGCCTTGAGTACTAGAAGAAAAGCACCTAGACCTAACAAAATTAAGTGAATACCCAAAATTGTAGTCATTTTATTTCTATCTTTCCAGACATAACCAAAGAATGGAAAAGATTCCTCAAGAGTCTCGGGTCCCAGAAGCGCGTGATAAATGCCACCGAAGCCTAAGACTGCGGAGGAAATTAGGTGAAGTACGCCAGATACAAAGTACGGAAAAGTATCTAGAACTTCCCCCCCTGGCCCTACTCCCCAACCTAGAGTAGCTAAGTGTGGAAGTAAAATCAACCCTTGTTCATACATGGGCTTTTCTGGTACGAAATGGGCCACTTCAAATAGGTTCATTGCTCCGGCCCAGAATACGATTAATCCGGCATGAGCTACATGAGCTCCAAGCAGTTTACCGGACAAATTGATAAGTCTGGCATTCCCAGCCCACCAAGCAAAGCCGGTGGTTTCTTGGTCACGACCAGCTAAAACGAAAGTTCCATTAAAGAGCGTTTCCACGTGGTAGAACCTCCTCAGGGAATATAAGATTTTCATGAGGCTGATCCTGAGCTGCCATCCACGCACGAATACCCTCGTTTAAAAGAATATTTTTGGTGTAGAAAGTCTCAAATTCAGGATCTTCCGCTGCACGGATTTCCTGGGAAACAAAGTCATAGGCACGTAAGTTCAGAGCCAAGCCAACTACGCCAATAGCACTCATCCATAAACCGGTGACGGGTACAAATAGCATAAAGAAATGTAACCAACGTTTATTGGAAAAAGCAACACCAAAGATTTGGGACCAAAAGCGGTTAGCAGTGACCATTGAATAAGTTTCTTCAGCTTGAGTTGGGTTAAAAGCACGGAAGGTATTTGCACCATCACCGTCCTCAAATAGAGTGTTTTCTACGGTCGCTCCATGAATAGCGCATAGCAGAGCCGCACCTAATACTCCGGCAACTCCCATCATATGAAATGGGTTCAACGTCCAATTATGAAATCCTTGGAAGAAAAGGATGAATCGAAATATCGCTGCTACGCCAAAACTCGGCGCAAAGAACCAACCAGATTGCCCCAGTGGATAAATAAGGAATACAGAAACAAAAACAGCAATTGGACCAGAGAATGAGATTGCATTATAAGGCCGCAATTGAACAGACCGAGCAAGTTCAAATTGGCGTAACATGAAACCTATTAGTGCAAAAGCCCCGTGGAGAGCTACAAAAGTCCATAGACCGCCTAATTGACACCAACGAGTAAAATCTCCTTGTGCTTCGGGCCCCCATAGTAGCAACAAAGAGTGTGCTAAACTATTGGCAGGGGTAGAAACTGCTGCGGTTAAGAAATTACAACCTTCCAAATAGGAACTAGCCAATCCATGGGTATACCAAGAAGTTACAAAAGTTGTCCCTGTAAACCAACCCCCTAAAGCGAAATAAGCACAAGGAAAGAGCAATAGGCCAGACCATCCTACAAAAACGAAACGGTCCCTTCGTAACCAGTCATCCATAGTATCAAATAGATCATTTTCTTCTTTAGGAATTCTACCAAGGGCTATAGTCATAGTGATCCTCCTATTCAATTACTTCAACCATTTCCGAGCACCTCATATCACTTTCCAAGGCATATGATAGTTTTATTATCTGTGGACGATTTCTTTCTCGTTCAATGCCCTTTTTCAATGGTCTCGAAGAGAGAAATTTCCCATTTTTATCTATGGAGTCACAGTCACAACCGAGGTCGTGGTAAATCCATGAATTTGATTCGATTTGTTTTTCTTATACTATTTATTTGTTTTTCTTATACTATAGAAATAGAAATAAATTGTTTTTCTTATACTATAGAAAGAAATAAACCTTTGAATTCAGCATTATTCCAAGACTCCTATTTCAAAGTCTATCTTTTAAGGGAAAAATGCAAATAAAAGTAACCCTTCTTTTCCCATTCCCTCTCTATTGCATGGGTGGAAGAACTAAAATAATAGAGGATTCTGAAAAAAAAAAATGGACCTTCGAAATCCAATTTTATGTGTAGCGCAAAGGAGTTGCGATTTCTTCTTATTCCTATAGAACATCTAGTAACAAGAATATGAAATCGTAAATAGCGAAAAATTCTTGTCTTGCGCGGTCTAAGTCTAAGGAAATAAAAAAAATTCGCTTATACAATTTCATCTACATCGAATTTATATATCAGAATAGCGGATAGAGGCATCATTAAAGGAGTCAGGTCTACTTACTTTATGCTTCTTTCCAATTTTATGGTGGATTTGATAAGAACCCTTTTTGCTTTCTTGATAAATAATCGACAAAAAAAGCGTTTTTTTTATATAACCTGCTTGTTTTATTATAATTATAACAAGTCCTATATGGAAATGCCCGCTAAAGAGAAAATCTATTTGATTGTCTCTCGGCCAATATCGATTTTTAGAAAGAAAAAACAAGAATTTTCTTCTTTTTTTATTAACATTAAGAAAAAAGAATATAATTAAAATGGAATTGGCAATATAATTTTTATAGACTTTTGAAAGAAAAAAAAGGGGTTTTTTGCAACCGTTATTTCTTATTTCTTGCCTATATCATATCACGGAAACCTTTCGCTTTGGAACGTGGAGAGATGGCTGAGTGGACTAAAGCGGCGGATTGCTAATCCGTTGTACAATTTTTTTGTACCGAGGGTTCGAATCCCTCTCTTTCCGCTCCCTTGGATCATTTGGGACTTTCGAATTGGAAAGAATTCTGACCCCCGGATTTTCTCATAGATAAATGTACGAAACAAATCCAATAAGAAAAAAAAAAACTGAATTTTTACTCCTCGCGTCCAGGATTCCGTCCTGGGTCATTAGATAAGAATCCAAAGATAAAGAGTGAAACAAAGAATATCACTACTGTATAAACAAAAAGTTTGAGAGTAAGCATTACATAATCTCCAAGATTTTTTTTTAAGGAATAGATTACCAGTTTTTCCTTACCACACGGATCCACTAGGATGGTTTTTTTTTATACCTAAAAATGCAAAAAAGAATTCTTGAAAAAAATTGCAAGAATTCTTTTATAATAAGCACTCTTATCAATAGCAAAAATAGGGTTAGGTGGTTAGGTATTGTGTAGGTACCTTTAGGTACCTGCTCAACCTAGGTGCAGGGGAGTAGAAAGGCTGATCCAAATTTATTGCTGTAGCTACCCATTCAATGTAGAAGAATTTAAATTTTAGAATCGAAGGTTCATAATATAAAAATATAAAACTTCTCGGCTTTTACCCATTTTAAAATTTTTTTGGAATGAACACATCATTCAATTTGGCATACAGAGTACTAAAGATTTCATCGAAAACTTACAGCAGCTTGCCAAACAAAGGCTAATAGAAAAAAGAATAGAGGTATAACAGGCATAATATCCACGATTGGATTGAAAATAGCATAAGCTTCGGGTAATTTGGCAAAGAAAAAACTAGTAGGATAAAGAACAGAATTAAAACAGATACAGGTTAAACTAAGTATATTAGGCATAACAAGCATTTCATTCTTGTAGAGTAAATAATTGGATTTTTCTTGAGTTATTTTTTTAAGGGAAAGAAGGAAAAGGCAGATTCAAAATCTTTTTTCTTCGGACTTTCCCAAACACAAAATACCTCCTTGTATTCGCACTCTCAAATGAGAGTGGAATAAATTCGACTTTCATATAATATCTTAATAGAATTCCATGTAATGATCAATGCATTTTTTTGATTCTATATTATCCGCATGTGTAGAATACTAGCAAGAGAATATCCCTCCTTTTTTATGTAATTGAAATGGTATTGACGAATAACAAATAAACATACTAGTGTTTATTAGTGTCGCATAAAACCCGAAATGGGGCGTGGCCAAGTGGTAAGGCAGCGGGTTTTGGTCCCGTTACTCGGAGGTTCGAATCCTTCCGTCCCAGATTGTTTCTGATGAAACAAACGGTGAAATCATATAGTATTCCGTACGAGACAAAAGTTTATTAAAGAGAATAATGATATCTTATTCTTTCTCAGAAAACATAATAAAGTCTTAAGTCCAGTCAAATTGACTATCTTTATTTTCATGAAAAAATGGGATCTATCAAGCACATTCAGGATATGCCTCTACTATAAAATCACTTAGTCATATTTTTTTCTTCCTTTTGGTATTCGAGTTGAAGAAGTACGAGAATTCTATAACTACCAAAAACTTTCAATCTTTTCATTGGAATAGTTTATTTAGTTATTATAGTTAATTGTTTTTGGTACTGAAAAAATATATTACTACTAGAATTCTAATTCTAGTAATTAAATTAATTAAACTTTTTTGGAGGTTGATAGTTTATTTATTGAGGAAGAGTCAATCCTTCTTTTCTCACTTCAAGATTGATCATCTCGAGCCATCCGTTGAGGGTGGAAATTTAAGAATAAATAAGTTTTAAGCAAACTTGTTTAGTCGTCTTTTTCAAACTATGTTTCATTCATATGATAGAATTTTAATATGGGTTTAAATAAATTGGATCTTGGCGGAGGCTTCCCGGATAAATACTTACTTTCTTTTATCCATATTGCTCCATAGATAGCAAGTTTTAATTAGTATAAAAAAACTAAACCAATGACTATTCATGATTCCATCCATATTGGATCAATTCTCTATACCACTTTGCAATGAAAAGAGGAATGTTTGTTATGGTAAAACTTCGTTTAAAACGATGTGGTAGAAAGCAACGTGCGACTTGAAGGACATGATCGATTGTGGATTTTGCTATCCATCATTTTCCATAGTAATGAAAATGCTCTTGGCTCGACATAGCCTGTTCTATTCGTTCCGAACCAAATTTGCGCTGGGTTTAAGTAACATAGTACACGATGGAGCTCGAGAGGACAGAATTTTTTTTATCAAGGGAAAGAATCTAGGGTTAGTGAAAACTAATAAATTAGGCCAACTTTGTCAGTCTATCCTTAATATAGAAATAAATCGAAAGGTTAAAATAAGAAGAAAGTCCAATAAAAGTATATCAGAATCAATCCCTCTTATTAGATTTCTATAGAAGAGATAAATGCTTTATCGAAGGAAATAAGAAAAAAGGGTATGTTGCTACTCTTTTGAAAGAAAAAAATAGGAATTCCCGAAGTAATGTCTAAACCCAAGGATTTCACAAATCAAAGATAAAGGATTCCAGAACAAGTAAACACAATTTTCAATTGTCTCAACAACAGAGTTGGATTAGAATAAGGAATAAAAGTCAATTCGTTCGAAATGAGACAAAGAAAAGAGTTTAAAGACGACTCAAAAATTTTGGAAGGATTTTGCCTTCGAAGTTTGTCAGGCAAAATTAGCCCACTTGAGTCATGAGTATAAATGAAATTTGTTTTTTCTGTAAGGAAATTAATGCACGTCATAGTCTAATTTCTATTATTATCGACAGAAATTCGAATCATTTTCTCGAGCCGTATGAGGAGAAAACCTCATATACGTTTCTAGGGGGGGGCGTTGTTTATCTACATCTATCCCAATAAGCTGTCTATCGAATCGTTGCAATTGATGTTCGATCTCGAAGAGAAGGAAGAGATCTTCAAAAAGTAGGTTTTTATGATCCGATAAAGAATCAAACTTGTTTAAATGTTCCAGCTATTCTCTATTTCCTTGAAAAGGGTGCTCAACCAACAAGAACTGTTTATGATATTTTAAGGAAGGCAGAATTCTTTAAAGAAAAAGAAAGAACTTTGAGTTAATTGAAGAACTAAATGAATCAAAAAATAGGATAGGAGAAGATTATTAGTATTCCTAGTTGTCTAATTATTTAGACACAATTTACCTCTTTTTTAATCCTATTTGGATTTATATTATATCGTGCCAATCCAACATAAGCCCCTATTTTATTTACTTTTTCTATCTAATTTGTTTTCTTACCATTGTATTTCCATTGACAAAGGTCTATTGAACAAATAGAATTTGTAGATAGATGGGTCTCTTTATCCTCACTCCATATTCAATTTTTCCGCCTACACTTCGCTCAAATGATAAGGGTGTTCCTCTTGCATGTATTCTCATACAATATAATATATATTTTTTATAATATATATTTTTTGTTAATAAAAATCGCTAAAAATAAGGAGAATTTGGCCATCGTGATTAGGGTCGCTCTTTTTTTAACTTTACTTTAGTGGAATTTCACCGGACCTGTTCGTTTTGGCATTTGAGTGTTTTTCATGGTCGATAAAAAAAATCTTTTGATGTCTTGCTAGTTCAATGTTTTGACAGAAGCGCGCGGTGTAATTCCATTGATTTTTGGATTTCGATCGTATCTAAGATCCTTTTTTTATCTGGGTTGCTAACTCAATGGTAGAGTACTCGGCTTTTAAGTGCGACTATGATCTTTTACACATTTGGATGAAACAACAAATTCGTCCAGACTCTTGGTAGAGTCTAGAAGACCACGACTGATCCTCAAAGGTAATGAATGGAAAAAATAGCATGTCGTAATAAAATCAATCTTTTTTGAATGGAATCCAAAATTACGATTTTCTGGGTCTAATGAATAAATGGATAGAGCCTGGCTCCAATTCTGGTAAAATAAAAAGCAACGAGCTGAACTTCCTAATTGGAATGATTCCCCGCTCTAATTAGACGTTAAAAATAGATTAGTGCCGGATGCGGGGAAAGGTTGGGTTTTCCTATGAGTGGACCCTTTATTTTTTCTTTTTTTTTTTAGAAATCCTAATTATTCTTGATTATGGATTGAATAAGGGATGTTATGGATTGAATGTGTAAAAGAAGCAGTATATTGATAAAGAGGCTGTATTCCAAAGTCAAAAGAGCGATTGGCCTGCAAAAATAAAAAACTTGTTCTGTTCTTTTTTTTTAATTAGAACAAACATAAACTAATTGGGTAGAAAAGGAGCAGAAAAAGATCTGTGGATTAGACTCCCTTTCTTTCCAGGGTTTGTATTAAAAATGCAACACCCTGTTCTGACCATATTGCACTATGTATCATCATTCGATAAACCGAGAAATGCTTCTTCTCTCTGATTCAAGTAGAAATACAAATGGAAAAATTCGAAGGGTATTCAGAAAAACATAAATCTCGTCAACAATACTTTGTCTACCCACTTCTCTTTCAGGAATATATTTATGCATTTGCCCACCATTATGGATTAAATGGTTCTGAACCTGTGGAAATAGTTGTTAGTTGTAATAACAAGAAATTTAGTTCACTACTTGTGAAACGTTTAATTATTCGAATGTATCAGCAGAATTTTTTGGATAACTCGGTTAATCATCCTAACCAAGATCGATTATTGGATTACAAAAATTATTTTTATTCTGAGTTTTATTCTCAGATTCTATCTGAAGGGTTTGCGATCGTTGTGGAAATCCCATTCTCGCTACGGGAATTTTTTTGTCTGAAAGAAAAAGAAATACCAAAGTTTCAGAATTTACGCTCTATTCATTCAATATTTCCCTTTTTAGAAGACAAATTTTTGCATTTGGATTATCTATCACATATAGAAATACCCTATCCTATCCATTTGGAAATCCTGGTTCAACTCCTTCAATACCGTATCCAAGATGTTCCATCTTTGCATTTATTGCGATTCTTTCTCAACTATTATTCGAATTGGAATAGTTTTATTACTTCAATGAAATCCATTTTTTTTTTTCAAAAAGAAAATAAAAGACTATTTCAATTCCTATATAACTCTTATGTATCAGAATATGAATTTTTTTTGTTGTTTCTTCGTAAACAATCTTCTTGCTTACCATTAGCATCTTCTGGAACTTTTCTGGAACGAATCCACTTTTCTAGGAAGATGGAACATTTTGGGATAATGTACCCTGGTTTTTCTCGGAAAACCCTATGGTTCTTTATGGATCCTCTTATGCATTATGTTCGATATCAAGGAAAGGCAATTCTTGCATCAAAAGGCACTTTTTTTTTGAAGAAGAAATGGAAATGCTACCTTATCAATTTCTGGCAATATTATTTCTGTTTTTGGACTCAGCCGCGAAGAATCCATATAAACCAATTAGCAAACTCTTGCTTCGATTTTATGGGGTACCTTTCAAGTGTACAAAAAAGTTCTTTGTTAGTAAGGAATCAAATGCTGGAGAATTCATTTCTAATAGATACTCGAATGAAAAAATTCGATACCATAGTCCCCGCTACTCTCCTCATAGGATACTTATCAAAAGCTCAATTTTGTACTGGATCGGGGCATCCTATTAGTAAACCCATTTGGACAGATTTATCAGATTGGGATATTCTTGATCGATTTGGTCGGATATGTAGAAATCTTTTTCATTATCATAGTGGATCTTCGAAAAAACGGACTTTGTATCGACTAAAGTATATACTTCGACTTTCATGTGCTAGAACTTTAGCTCGTAAACATAAAAGCACGGTACGAACTTTTATGCAACGATTGGGTTCGGCATTTTTAGAAGAATTTTTTATGGAAGAAGAGCAAGTTTTTTCTTTGATGTTCACCAAAACAACTCTTTTTTCTTTCTGTGGATCACACACTGAGCGTATTTGGTATTTGGATATTATACGTATCAATGACCTGGTCAACCCTCTTAATTAATCATTAGACGAAATTAAGAAACAGGAAAGGGTTGATAAATGATCAAGAAAAAACTTTTCTATTTTTCATTCTGAAATGTTCTTTTTATTATAATAAAGAGTAGGTGAATCAACTTACTAATTAAAAAAATTAGTAGAACTTCCTCTTTGGAATAGAAATTGGCTATTTCTACATAGGGAAAGTCGTGTGCAATGAAAAATGCAAGCACGATTTGGGGAGGGATTTTTCTCTATTGTAACAAGGAAGAATTATCTACTCCATCCGACTAGTTCCGGGTTCGAGTCCCGGGCAACCCATATAGAAAAGACCCATCAAAGTTTTTCACTTTGACTCACTTCATTTACAAATACAAAATTATTGGTTTGGTTAATTTAGTTATATGGATAGCTAATCTTTGGGCTGACTTGGTTGACATTGGTATATAGTCTATGTTATACTGTTAAATAACAAGCCTTCTATTATCTATATTCTAGTTAATACGTGTGCTTGGGAGTCCTTGCAATTTGAATAAACCAAGATCTTACCATGACTGCAATTTTAGAGAGACGCGAAAGTACAAGCCTGTGGGGTCGCTTCTGCAACTGGATAACTAGCACTGAAAATCGTCTTTACATCGGATGGTTCGGTGTTTTGATGATCCCTACCTTATTGACCGCAACTTCTGTATTTATTATCGCCTTCATCGCTGCCCCTCCAGTAGATATTGATGGTATTCGTGAGCCTGTTTCTGGTTCTTTACTTTATGGAAACAATATTATCTCTGGTGCTATT
>NW_028260618.1:0-39085 GCF_056163025.1 Triticum urartu
AAAAAAAATCTTTTCTTACCATGCTAATAGCGCCTGAACCAAATGTATTTATTTTGATTAGGATCCTATTCTACGGTTACGACTACAATAATAATTATTTACTTTGCAAGGACGTAAGTGTGTCAGACTGCTAAATTGTTTTATTATTCCTACAATATAAACTAGGGGATATAGGGGGTAACACTGTCCCTATAAATTCCTTTTTTCCTTTTCTTTTTTGTCCAGAATTGAACAAAAAAGAAATTATGGAAGATGTTTTCTTCCCCATTAAGTCCGAGCCATAGAGTAAGAGTGAGATGAGTTTTCCAAATTCATCATAGACTTTCCCTATGGCTTGATAGAAGTAAGCAGCAAAGAGTCGTAACTTAAAGAAAAAAACGGACAGGGCCGACAGATTTACCTGATGTAAAGAAGATCCTAAAAGTCTCTGATTAGTCGACTCTCTCCATTTAACACTTTCCTCTCTCTCCTTTTTTCCACTGACTCAATTCTAGTTTATTAGATTCTTGTTTAAAAGAATGCAAAAAGTTCAATAGAACTAAGAACACATAAAAAATAGCATAGAGGATCAAGGCCATTACCAAAAGTTCCTCCCAAGGATCCTATATCCTATTGGGTATCTGTTCCCCGCCTTTTCCCGCTAGGATCGGAAATCTTATATTTTCCATATCCATATACCGTTGAATCCTTGGGGTTCCAGAATCCGCCTATTTTACTAGTCTTCGGAAACGGAAAACCCTGAACCAAGAAGAGTTGGATATGTTATGTAGGGTATGTTTTTTTTTATTAATTTTATTTTGAGCTCTCAAGATATCGATATATACATATACAATCTCTACATAATGTCTCTCTCTCTATCTCTATATATTATATATATAATATGTACATTATGCAGTAGACCCATAATGGGAAATCCAAGTGGCTAATTTTTGAATTAAATAAAAAGCCCTTTTAACTCAGTGGTAGAGTAATGCCATGGTAAGGCATAAGTCATCGGTTCAAATCCGATAAAGGGCTTTTTAAATTAGTGGTAGAGTAATCTCGTGCTAAGACGTAAGTCGTTGGTTCGAATCTGATAGAGTACTTTTCTACTAAATTGATTCACTTTTTTTCTTTGTTTTTGAAACTTTCTCTATATTTTTAGAGAATTTTATGACTTAGTGCGGGATGGATGCATTTTTGGTATGAACACTAAATGAAGCACGGAGAATTAATCTATAACGATCAACTAAAAAAAATCCTAGATGAAAACATAACAGAAAAGTTGGAAAAACTCTTTGCTTTGGATCTATTTATACTTTTCGAGTATATTGACAATTCCAAAAAACTGCTCATACTATGATTATAGTATAATCACGAGCGGTTGTATATGGCCCTATCGTCTAGTGATGCCCCTATCGTCTAGTGGTTCAGGACATCTCTCTTTCAAGGAGGCAGCGGGGATTCGACTTCCCCTGGGGGTAGGGAGTATTATGAAAGGAGGTTAATCATAGATTAGCAAAAACCCTAGAATAAATTCTTCCTGGGTCGATGCCCGAGTGGTTAATGGGGACGGACTGTAAATTCGTTGACAATGTCTACGCTGGTTCAAATCCAGCTCGGCCCAAACCAAAAATCTAGGGCTTCGTGAGTATGAACTAAATCCTTTTGTTTTTCTTCCATAAAATAAAATGTCTGATCTATAGAAATAAAAGATAAAGAAAAAAGGGAAATTTTTTTTTCTAATCCATATCTCTCTCATTCCTTTCTTACAAACAAAAGAGTTTTTCTTATTGAAGGCTGGATTATTATCCATTTTTAGTGATAAAAAATCACGACATACTAGTTATGTCACTCTCACTATACCCACGTATAATATAATATGTGGGTATGTAGTATATGATTCGTCTATTTCTTAGAGTACGAAAGACGAATCGAATCTTCTTATGGTTCTATTTAAGAATGGGTATGCCATACACCCCGCGGGGATTGTAGTTCAATTGGTCAGAGCACCGCCCTGTCAAGGCGGAAGCTGCGGGTTCGAGCCCCGTCAGTCCCGAACTAGGGTTCAATGAATGGAGAAATTGATATTTCCTTTTTCCATGAAAAAAAGGGGCAGGGAGCAAGATCAAATACCCACAGGGCACCCTTACTTCACTTTTTTATTTTGCATCTCTCATTAAAGAGGGAGGGAGGGCATATAGGAATTTTTTTTTCACTACTCCCAATCGATAAAGAAAGACACACATACGATATGTGGATTAGTAGAATTTAGGATATTATATTACTCTATCTTTCTTTATGATGATACCATCCTCATCTTAATTTCCTATTCCACTCTTATGGAATAGAGTACCGGTATTTTACCGGAATCCATACATAAATCGTATTCCCTTTTTATTTCAGACCTCTTTTCCCCATCTCACTTCTACTGCTTATTTGGATGTCTATGTGACCCATAGAAAGTGAAAGTTGGTCATATAATACATACATAATTGTATGTATAACTATAAGAAAAAGGAAGGGAAATTGTATAAGATTAAGAAAGTATAAGATTAAGAAAGCTCGTGGGTTAGAGATATAGAAAAGAAAAAGTAGAAAAGGATTAAAAAAGAGGGAATTCCTAATCCAATCAAAAAACCCATTTTGGTCTTAGTGTGGATAGAGGATCTTCCTATGTTATACTATATAACTCTCATCCGTGAAATATAACTCTCATCCATGAATTGATTTGATAGATCCGATATTCATAATATTGAATTGATTCAGTATTATCAGAATGCAAGCCCTACCCTTGAATTTACAAGATACCCCTTTTTCCTCTCCATGGGATTACATCCCGAGTTATTGTGAAAATAAAAAATAAAGAGGTTATGGAAGTCAATATTCTCGCATTTATTGCTACTGCACTGTTCATTCTAGTTCCTACTTCTTTTTTACTTATTATTTATGTAAAAACAGTCAGCCAAAATAATTAATTGGAATTCCAATTAATCATTGAAGAAATTAAAAAGGGATTAAATAAAAAAAATCCAAGTCTTAAATGAAAGGATCTGGTTGGAATCTTAAAGTGTGGTAGAAAGAACTACATATAGTTTTTTCTACGACACTTTAGATTCTTTCTATTATATTATCTTTGAATCTACATAGAATAGATTAGTAGATTGAAATAGTTAAGTAGTCTAATTCAATTTCTTTTTTCATTGCATCCACTTAATTTCAATCAGGTCAAAATAAAAAAATCTAAGACAATTCTTGACCAAAGAATCCATGGAAGGAAAGAAAAATAATATGAAGAATAGACTATAGTAAAAAGTAAAAGGAAATGGAAAATGTGTGATATGCCGTGAATAGTTCCGTGGAAGAAAGTCTAATTTTCTTATGTATAGAACTTTTTTTAACCATTCGTCATTTCTAGTAGAAATTCTGAATTGGTATAATGGCTCTTTCTTACATTACAACTTACAATACAAGAGTTTCTTACAGGAGTGAAACAAAACTAAAGAAAAAGATTAAAGAATAACGTTTGACAAAATGATTAATGCAAAATGATCCATTAAAGAAAAGAATTGATACAACAATTTGATTACTTAATCAATTAGTAGTATCCCTAGAGTCCACTCCTTCCCCATACTACTAGTGAAAGAGAAAATGTAAAGACTACCATTAAAGCAGCCCAAGCGAGACTTACTATATCCATCTAAATTATGTCTCCTATTTCTATGAAGGGATTATTCTACTATTGATCAATAATCATAGTGGAATCAAGGGTACAGAGTCAAAAAGGGATTCCGCCCTAAGGCCATGGATCAATCAGTTCAAGGAATTTACTCCTAACAAATTCTTATAGGAATTCTGGTAGAATTAGAGAGCATTAAAAATACGAGATACTATAGCCCTTTTTTCCTTAAAAAAGAAAGAGTACGGGAATGATGTCCTGAATAGAAGAAGCGGGAATAGGAAGATTTTTTATTCCTTTTGTTACTCTTTTTTTTTTTTTTAAGCAAAGGACGCCCGAATATACCATAAAATTATCGATAGATAAATATTTATTGGATACCTACCTTACCTAATGTTTATTTTTGACCTAAACCCTGCAGCCTTGCTTTGTATCATTCTATGAAAGAATGAAGAGATTTTATCCATAATACAACTCCTAAATTGATTTTTGATCGACCTATTTAATCTGATTCTCGTTAGAATTAAGTAGTCCTTACTTTAGTGTATGTAGGTAACATAAGATGTACGATAAAAAAATGTATAATAATTAGTAAGTCTTGATATTCTTTCGTGGAGTCCCTTCTTGAATCTTAGATTGAAAAAAAAAAAGAATGCCCCTTAGGGACCTTTCTTTGGATACCAAGATTTCTGACATCTTATCCTCGTATTTTAAAATTATCAAATCGAATCTCAATTAAGAACCAATTCAAATTCATATAATAAAAGAATAAGGAAACACTACCTCACCCCTATTGATAACCATTTTGGCCACTACCGTCAAAACAAACCCTAACCCTAGTTTGAGGATAGAACTATGGTATGGTTTCTCTAAACCCAGTATCGGCAGGCCCAGTTACTCTCTTGCCCGAACTTATGCGAAGTAAAAATTTATCGAATTCGATCAGCACTATAAAAAAAACCTAAGTATTTTATTGATCAGGCGGCACCCAGATTTGAACTGGGGATAAAGGATTTGCAGTCCCCTGCCTTACCGCTTGGCCATGCCGCCAAAAAATCCGATCAAAAATCTAGAAAACAGCAAGTATTCATCCACGTTTTCTTACGAAAAGCCCCTTTTATTTTGAATATAATTCTACTTACTTTTTTCCAATCTTTTTCAAAAAATCTATTCCTGCTTTTTTTGATCCAGTTTCTATTATTCTCCTCGATAGATTCTATCTTAAAACATACATTGTTAACACAATAAAACTTCCCATTTCTTTCTATTGAGATGAAAAAGAAGAAAAAGTGGATTTCTATTCACAGGCTGCAAAATTCAGAATAAATTGGAACCGTTAACTAGAATTCTCTTTTTTTTATTGCAGTAGTGAACTACTCTTAAATCGGTATTATCTCCCCCCCCTTCAATGGCATAATAAAATATTATGGCTTTATGCTTAATCCGTGTATAGGTAAACTTTAGGTCCGAACAGCATTATTATCCAAAGATCCCCTTTATGTACATATCTCTATGGGGAATCATGCTTTAATTTTTCAAAGTATTAAATTAAATATCTTGAATAAAAAAAGGAAATTTGCTCTGATATAGAGTATAACCTGACTATCTTGGCGTACCCAAGTGAAATTACGATAAAAGAAAAGCATGGATATGGGGAGAGGTGGATAACTAGATTGGCATGTACTTAAAAAAGGGACTTACTTTATTTTAGAATTCCACAATGAAATACTGAATTTTCTAGCAATTATACTACTCCGATCCGAAATAAAAAAGAACCCTCAAATTATTTTGAGAAATTAAAGTAAGCACGCTATTCTAAATCGAAGTAAAGTCAAACTTTCTAGTATATTATATTACGGCTTTATTACATTCATAGAAAGGAGATAAAATGAGAAATCTTTGCCATCCAATCTGATTAGAATATCATAACATAAAGTATAAGTGGCAGAATTTTTTTTGTAGGAATGTTTTATCAATTCATTTTCATTTCATTTGTACCCCTGGCAAACTCGAACTTTCGTCCAAATGGTCTCTATTCATATGTATGAAATACATATATGAAATACGTATGTGGAGTTCCCTAGAATTTCATGTGATTCAGTAAACAGAATATAGATTCCATGATTGCTAGATCGATCCATAGGGATTGATGAAGAGTGAGCTGATAATGGAATTTTTCTTTGATAAACAGGAAACTTAAGATTAAGATGCTCCGGAATGGAAACGAGGGAATGTCCACAATACCCGGATTTAGTCAGATCCAATTCGAGGGATTTTGTAGGTTCATTAATCAAGCCTTGGCAGAAGAACTTGACAAGTTTCCAACAATTAAAGATCCAGATCACGAAATTGCATTTCAATTATTTGCGAAAGGATATCAACTGCTAGAACCCTCGATAAAAGAAAGAGATGCTGTGTATGAATCACTCACCTATTCTTCCGAATTATATGTATCTGCGAGATTAATTTTTGGTTTCGATGTGCAAAAGCAAACCATTTCTATCGGAAACATTCCTATAATGAATTCCTTAGGAACCTTTATTATAAATGGAATATACCGAATTGTGATCAATCAAATATTGCTAAGTCCTGGTATTTACTACCGCTCGGAATTAGATCATAAGGGAATTTCTATCTACACTGGCACTATAATATCAGATTGGGGGGGGAGATCGGAATTAGCAATTGATAAAAAAGAAAGGATATGGGCTCGCGTGAGTAGAAAACAAAAGATATCTATTCTAGTTCTATCATCAGCTATGGGTTCGAATCTAAGAGAAATTCTGGATAATGTTTCCTACCCTGAAATTTTCTTGTCTTTCCCGAATGCTAAAGAGAAGAAGAGGATTGAGTCAAAAGAAAAAGCTATTTTGGAGTTTTATCAACAATTTGCTTGTGTAGGTGGGGACCTGGTATTTTCGGAGTCCTTATGCGAGGAATTACAAAAGAAATTTTTTCAACAAAAATGTGAATTAGGAAGGATTGGTCGACGAAATATGAATCGGAGACTTAATCTTGATATTCCTCAGAACAATACATTCTTGTTACCACGAGATGTATTGGCCGCTACGGATCATTTGATTGGAATGAAATTTGGAACGGGTATACTTGACGATGACGATATGAATCACTTGAAAAATAAACGTATTCGTTCGGTTGCGGATCTGTTACAAGATCAATTCGGATTGGCTCTTGGTCGTTTACAACATGCAGTTCAAAAAACTATTCGTAGAGTATTCATACGTCAATCGAAACCGACTCCCCAAACTTTGGTAACTCCAACTTCAACTTCAATTTTATTAATAACTACTTATGAGACCTTTTTTGGCACATACCCGTTATCTCAAGTTTTTGATCAAACGAATCCATTGACACAAACTGTTCATGGGCGAAAAGTGAGTTGTTTAGGTCCTGGAGGGTTGACGGGGAGAACCGCAAGTTTTCGGAGCCGAGATATTCATCCGAGTCACTATGGGCGTATTTGTCCAATTGACACGTCTGAAGGAATCAATGTTGGACTTACTGGATCCTTAACAATTCATGCGAGAATTGATCACTTGTGGGGATCCATAGAGAGTCCGTTTTATGAAATATCTGCTGAGAAAGCAAAAGAAAAAAAAGAGAGACAGGTGGTTTATCTATCACCAAATAGAGATGAATATTATATGATAGCAGCAGGAAATTCTTTGTCCTTGAATCAAGGTATTCAGGAAGAACAGGTTGTTCCGGCTAGATACCGTCAAGAATTCTTGACTATTGCATGGGAACAGATTCATGTTAGAAGTATTTTTCCTTTCCAATATTTTTCTATTGGGGGTTCTCTCATTCCTTTTATTGAGCACAATGATGCGAATCGGGCTTTAATGAGTTCTAATATGCAGCGCCAAGCAGTTCCGCTTTCTCGGTCCGAGAAATGCATTGTTGGAACTGGATTGGAACGCCAAACAGCTCTAGATTCGAGGGTTTCCATTATAGCCGAACGCGAGGGAAAGATCATTTCTACTGATAGTCATAAGATACTTTTATCAAGTAGTGGGAAGACTATAAGTATTCCTTTAGTTAACCACCGTCGCTCTAACAAAAATACTTGTATGCACCAAAAACCCCGGGTTCCACGGGGTAAATCCATTAAAAAAGGACAAATTTTAGCAGAAGGAGCTGCTACAATTGGGGGCGAACTTGCTTTAGGAAAAAACGTATTAGTAGCTTATATGCCATGGGAAGGTTACAATTTTGAAGACGCAGTACTAATTAGCGAACGTTTGGTATATGAAGATATTTATACCTCTTTTCACATCCGGAAATATGAAATTCAGACGGATACGACAAGCCAGGGCTCCGCTGAAAAAATCACTAAAGAAATACCACATCTAGAAGAACATTTACTCCGCAATTTGGACAGAAATGGAGTTGTTAGGTTGGGATCCTGGGTAGAAACTGGTGATATTTTAGTAGGTAAATTAACGCCTCAGATAGCGAGCGAATCATCTTATATCGCGGAAGCTGGATTATTACGGGCCATATTTGGCCTTGAGGTTTCCACTTCAAAAGAAACTTCTCTGAAATTACCTATAGGTGGAAGAGGGCGCGTTATCGATGTGAAATGGATCCAAAGGGACCCGCTCGACATAATGGTTCGTGTATATATTTTACAGAAACGTGAAATCAAAGTTGGGGATAAAGTAGCCGGAAGACATGGGAATAAAGGGATCATTTCCAAAATTTTGCCTAGGCAAGATATGCCCTATTTGCAAGATGGAACACCCGTTGATATGGTCTTCAATCCCTTAGGAGTACCCTCCCGAATGAATGTGGGACAAATATTTGAAAGCTCGCTCGGATTAGCGGGGGATCTGCTAAAGAAACATTATAGAATAGCACCCTTTGATGAGAGATATGAGCAAGAGGCTTCAAGAAAACTTGTGTTTTCAGAATTATATGAAGCCAGTAAAGAAACAAAAAATCCATGGGTATTTGAACCCGAGTACCCGGGAAAAAGCAGAATATTTGATGGAAGAACAGGCGACCCCTTTGAGCAACCTGTTCTAATAGGGAAGTCCTATATCTTAAAATTAATTCATCAAGTTGATGAGAAAATTCATGGGCGTTCTACTGGGCCCTACTCACTTGTTACACAACAACCGGTTAGAGGAAGAGCCAAGCAAGGGGGACAACGAGTAGGAGAAATGGAAGTTTGGGCTTTAGAAGGATTTGGTGTTGCTCATATTTTACAAGAGATACTTACTTATAAATCTGACCATCTTATAGCTCGCCAAGAAATACTTAATGCTACGATCTGGGGAAAAAGAATACCTAATCATGAGGATCCTCCAGAATCTTTTCGAGTGCTCGTTCGAGAACTACGATCTTTGGCTCTAGAACTGAATCATTTCCTTGTATCTGAAAAGAACTTCCAGGTTAATAGGGAGGAAGTTTGATCGGAATAAATATAAATTCTTTTCTTATTTCTATTTTATGATTGACCAATATAAACATCAACAACTTCAAATTGGACTCGTTTCCCCTCAACAAATAAAGGCTTGGGCTAACAAAAACCTACCTAATGGAGAAGTCGTTGGCGAAGTCACAAGGCCCTCTACTTTTCATTATAAAACCGATAAACCAGAAAAAGATGGATTGTTTTGCGAAAGAATCTTTGGACCCATAAAAAGCGGGATTTGCGCTTGTGGCAATTCTCGAGCGAGCGGAGCTGAAAACGAAGACGAAAGATTTTGCCAAAAATGCGGGGTCGAATTTGTGGATTCTCGGATACGAAGATATCAAATGGGATACATCAAACTCGCATGTCCCGTGACTCATGTGTGGTATTTGAAAGGTCTTCCTAGTTATATCGCGAATCTTTTAGATAAACCTCTTAAGAAGTTGGAGGGCCTAGTATACGGCGATTTCTCTTTTGCTAGGCCCAGCACTAAAAAACCCACTTTTTTACGATTACGAGGTTTATTCGAAGAGGAAATTGCATCCTGTAACCACAGCATTTCTCCCTTTTTTTCTACCCCAGGCTTTGCAACATTTCGAAATCGGGAAATTGCGACAGGAGCAGGTGCTATTAGAGAACAATTAGCAGATTTGGATTTGCGAATTATTATAGAGAATTCTTTGGTCGAATGGAAGGAATTAGAAGACGAGGGGTATAGTGGAGATGAGTGGGAAGATAGAAAAAGACGAATAAGAAAAGTTTTTTTGATTAGACGCATGCAATTGGCGAAACATTTTATTCAAACAAATGTAGAACCAGAATGGATGGTTTTGTGCTTATTACCGGTTCTTCCTCCCGAATTGAGACCTATTGTTTATAGGTCTGGAGATAAAGTAGTGACTTCAGACATTAATGAACTTTATAAGAGAGTTATCCGTCGGAACAACAATCTTGCCTATCTATTAAAAAGAAGTGAATTAGCGCCAGCAGATTTAGTAATGTGCCAGGAAAAATTGGTACAAGAAGCCGTGGATACACTTCTTGATAGTGGGTCCCGCGGGCAACCGACGAGGGATGGTCACAATAAAGTATACAAATCACTTTCAGATGTAATTGAAGGTAAAGAGGGAAGGTTTCGCGAGACTCTGCTTGGGAAACGGGTCGATTACTCGGGGCGTTCTGTCATTGTTGTGGGTCCTTCGCTTTCATTACATCAATGTGGATTACCTCTAGAGATAGCAATAAAGCTTTTTCAGCTATTTGTAATTCGCGATTTAATCACGAAACGCGCCACTTCTAATGTAAGGATTGCTAAAAGGAAAATTTGGGAAAAAGAACCCATTGTATGGGAAATACTTCAAGAAGTTATGCGGGGACATCCTGTACTGTTAAATAGAGCACCTACCCTGCATAGATTAGGCATACAGGCCTTTCAACCCACTTTAGTAGAGGGGCGTACTATTTCTTTACACCCATTAGTGTGTAAGGGTTTCAATGCGGACTTTGATGGAGATCAAATGGCTGTTCATCTACCTTTATCCTTGGAAGCTCAGGCAGAAGCCCGTTTACTTATGTTTTCTCATATGAATCTCTTATCTCCCGCTATTGGGGATCCTATTTGCGTACCAACCCAAGACATGCTTATCGGGCTTTATGTATTAACGATTGGAAAGCGTCGAGGTATTTGTGCAAATAGATATAATAGTTGCAGAAACTACCCAAATCTAAAAGTAAATTACAATAATAATAATAATTTTAAATATAGGAAAGATAAAGAACCCCATTTTTCTAGTTCTTATGATGCACTGGGAGCTTATAGACAAAAACTAATCAGTTTAGATAGTCCCTTGTGGCTACGATGGAACCTGGATCAACGCGTCATTGGGTCAAGAGAAGTTCCGATTGAAGTTCAATATGAATCTTTGGGGACTTATCATGAGATTTATGCCCACTATCTAATAATGGGAAATAGAAAAAAAGAAATTCGTTCGATATACATTCGAACCACTCTTGGTCATATTTCTTTTTATAGAGAAATAGAGGAAGCCATACAAGGATTTAGTCAGGCCTATTCATACACTACCTAAACAAGAAAGTTAGATTCGGCGATGCCCCTCCCCTTTCGGGGGGCATTCCGATTTCCCTAGTATCATCATTATTTGCCACGCGAATCCAGATTGAGATTGAGGCAATTAAGTTAATTAAATTTTCGAATCACTGACTCAGGCCCATTGTCGAATCCTACTCAGCAATTGTCGAATCCTACTCAGCCGAAAAGGGGGTACTTATGTATGGCGGAACGGGCCAATCTGGTCTTTCATAATAAAGAGATAGACGGAACTGGTATGAAACGACTTATTAGCAGATTAATAGATCATTTTGGAATGGGATATACATCCCATATACTGGATCAACTAAAGACTCTGGGCTTCCATCAAGCCACTACTACATCGATTTCGTTAGGAATCGAGGATCTTTTAACAATACCCTCTAAGGGATGGTTAGTCCAAGACGCGGAACAACAGAGTTTTCTTTTGGAGAAACACTATTATTATGGGGCTGTACACGCGGTAGAAAAATTACGCCAATCTGTTGAGATATGGTATGCGACAAGTGAATATTTGAAACAAGAAATGAATTCAAATTTTCGGATAACGGATCCTTCTAATCCAGTCTATCTAATGTCTTTTTCAGGAGCCAGAGGAAATGCATCTCAAGTACACCAATTAGTAGGTATGAGAGGATTAATGTCGGACCCTCAAGGACAAATGATTGATTTACCTATTCAAAGCAATTTACGCGAGGGACTTTCTTTGACAGAATATATAATTTCCTGCTATGGAGCCCGCAAAGGGGTTGTAGATACTGCTGTGCGAACAGCAGATGCTGGATATCTTACACGTAGACTTGTTGAAGTAGTTCAACATATTATTGTGCGTAGAAGAGATTGTGGTACTATCCGAGGTATTTCTGTAAGTCCTCAAAATGGGATGACGGAAAAACTTTTTGTCCAAACACTAATTGGTCGTGTATTAGCAGACGATATATATATCGGTTCACGATGCATTGCCGCGCGAAATCAAGATATTGGAATTGGATTAGTCAATCGATTCATAACTGCCTTTCGAGCACAACCATTTCGAGCACAACCAATATATATTAGAACCCCCTTTACTTGCCGAAGCACTTCTTGGATCTGTCAATTATGCTATGGCCGGAGTCCTACTCATAGTGATCTGGTCGAATTGGGAGAAGCCGTAGGTATTATTGCAGGTCAATCAATTGGGGAGCCAGGGACTCAACTAACATTAAGAACTTTTCATACTGGCGGAGTATTCACAGGGGGTACTGCCGACCTTGTACGATCCCCTTCGAATGGAAAAATAAAATTCAATGAGAATTTGGTTCACCCCACACGTACCCGTCATGGGCAGCCTGCTTTTCTATGTTATATAGACTTGCATGTAACTATTCAGAGTCAAGATATTCTATATAGTGTGAATATTCCCTCAAAAAGCTTGATTCTAGTGCAAAATGATCAATATGTAAAATCCGAACAAGTAATTGCGGAGATTCGTGCCGGAACGTCCACTTTACATTTTAAAGAAAGGGTACAAAAGCATATTTATTCTGAATCAGACGGCGAAATGCACTGGAGTACTGATGTTTACCATGCGCCCGAATATCAATATGGTAATCTTCGCCGATTACCAAAAACAAGCCATTTATGGATATTGTCAGTAAGTATGTGCAGATCCAGTATAGCGTCTTTTTCACTCCACAAGGATCAAGATCAAATGAATACTTATGGTAAAAAAGATAGGGAAATTCTTGATTATTCAACGTCGGATCGAATCATGTCCAATGGCCATTGGAATTTTATCTATCCTTCTATTTTTCAAGATAATTCAGATTTGTTGGCGAAAAAGCGAAGAAATAGGTTCGTCATTCCATTACAATATCATCAAGAACAAGAGAAAGAACTAATATCCTGTTTTGGGATTTCGATTGAAATCCCCCTTATGGGTGTTTTACGTAGAAATACTATTTTTGCTTATTTTGACGATCCCCGATACAGAAAAGATAAAAAGGGTTCAGGAATTGTTAAATTTAGATATAGGACCCTAGAAGAAGAATATAGGACTCGAGCGGAAGACTCAGAAGAGGAATATGAGACCCTAGAAGACGAATACAGGACCCGAGAGGACGAATATGAATATGAAACCCTAGAAGAATCTAAATATGGAATCCTAGAAGACGAATACGAATATGAAACCCTAGAAGACGAATATGGGAGCCCAGAAAACGAATATGGGAACCCAGAGAACGAATATAGGACTTTAGAGAAAGACTCAGAAGAGGAATATGGGAGCCCAGAGAGCAAATATAGGACCCAAGAGGACGAATATGGAACTCTAGAGGAAGACTCAGAAGACGAATATGGCAGCCCCGGGGAAAGCGCAGAGGAAAAATATGGTACTTTAGAGGAAGACTCAGAAGAAGATTCAGAGGACGAATACGAGAGCCCAGAGGAAGATTCCATCTTAAAAAAAGAGGGTTTGATTGAGCATCGAGGAACAAAAGAATTTAGTCTAAAATACCAAAAAGAAGTAGATCGGTTTTTTTTCATTCTTCAAGAACTTCATATCTTGCCGAGATCTTCATCCCTAAAGATACTTGACAATAGTATTATTGGAGTGAATACACAACTCACAAAAAATACAAGAAGTCGACTAGGCGGACTGGTCCGAGTGAAGAGAAAAAAAAGCCATACGGAACTCAAAATATTTTCCGGAGATATTCATTTTCCTGAAGAGGCGGATAAGATATTAGGTGGCTGTTTGATACCGCCAGAAAGACAAAAAAAAGATTCTAAGGAATCAAAAAAAAGGAAAAATTGGGTCTATGTTCAACGGAAAAAAATTCTCAAGAGCAAGGAAAAGTATTTTGTTTCCGTTCGCCCTACAGTGGCATATGAAATGGACGAAGGAAGAAATTTAGCAACACTTTTCCCGCAGGATCTCTTGCAAGAAGAAAATAATCTCCAAATTCGACTTGTCAATTTTATTTCTCATGAAAATAGCAAGTTAACTCAAAGAATTTATCACACAAATAGTCAATTTGTTAGAACTTGCTTAGTAGTGAATTGGGAACAAGAAGAAAAAGAAAAGGCTGGTGCTTCCCTTGTTGAGGTAAGAGCAAATGATCTTATTCGCGATTTCCTAAGAATTGAGTTAGTCAAGTCCACTATTTCGTATACACGAAAAAGGTATGGTAGGACAAGTGCAGGACCGATTCCCCATAATAGGTTAGATCGCGCCAATATCAATTCTTTTTATTCCAAGGCGAAGATTGAATCACTTAGCCAACATCCAGAAGCTATTGGCACTTTGTTGAATCGAAATAAAGAATACCACTCTTTGATGATTTTGTCGGCATCCAACTGTTCTCGAATTGGTTTATTCAAGAATTCAAAACATCCCAATGCGATAAAAGAATGGAATCCTAGAATTCCTATTCGAGAAATTTTTGGGCCCTTAGGCGCTATTGTAGCTAGTATATCGCATTTTTCTTCATCTTACTATTTACTAACGCATAATAAAATCCTGTTAAAAAAATATTTGTTCGTTGACAATTTAAAACAAACCTTCCAAGTACTTCAAGAACTTAAATACTCTTTAATAGATGAAAATAAAAGGATTTCTAATTTCGATAGTAACATAATGTTGGATCCATTCCTTTTGAATTGTCACTTTGTCCATCATGATTCTTGGGAAGAGACATTGGCAATAATTCACCTTGGACAATTTATTTGTGAAAATGTATGTCTATTTAAATCGCACATAAAAAAATCCGGTCAAATTTTCATTGTAAATATGAATTCCTTTGTTATAAGAGCAGCTAAACCTTATTTGGCCACTACAGGAGCAACTGTTAATGGTCATTATGGAGAAATCCTTTACAAGGGAGATAGGTTAGTTACGTTTATATATGAAAAATCGAGATCTAGTGACATAACGCAAGGTCTTCCAAAAGTGGAACAAATCTTTGAAGCGCGTTCAATTGATTCATTATCCCCGAATCTCGAAAGGAGAATTGAGGATTGGAATGAGCGTATACCAAGAATTCTTGGGGTCCCTTGGGGATTCTTGATTGGAGCTGAGCTAACCATAGCCCAAAGTCGTATCTCTTTGGTTAATAAAATCCAAAAGGTTTATCGATCCCAAGGGGTACAGATCCATAATAGACATATAGAGATTATTATACGCCAAGTAACATCAAAAGTGCGGGTTTCCGAAGATGGAATGTCTAATGTTTTTTCGCCTGGGGAATTAATCGGACTATTGCGAGCGGAACGAGCAGGACGAGCTTTGGATGAATCGATCTATTATCGGGCAATCTTATTGGGAATAACAAGGGCTTCCCTGAATACCCAAAGTTTCATATCTGAAGCAAGTTTTCAAGAAACTGCTCGAGTTTTAGCAAAAGCTGCCCTACGAGGTCGCATTGATTGGTTGAAAGGCTTGAAAGAAAACGTAGTTCTGGGGGGGATTATACCTGTTGGTACCGGATTCCAAAAATTTGTGCATCGTTCCCCACAAGACAAGAACCTTTATTTCGAAATAAAAAAAAAAAATCTATTCGCGTCGGAAATGAGAGATTTTTTGTTTCTCCATACAGAATTAGTTTCTTCAGATTCTGACGTAACAAACAATTTTTATGAGACATAAGAACCCCCATAAAAATATTTTTTACTTTACTAGACTTTTGAACTTAGAACACTAACAGGTCAAATTTTAGATTTTTAAGATTTTTATTTTAATAAGTAAAACAAGTCAGTTAATTCATTAAGGTGGTTATGTTTATACCATGTATCAATGGCCAACTCTTATCTTAGTACAAGGTTCTCTCGGAACAATTATTATTTATTTCAAGCTATTTCGGATCTTTCTTAATCTTCAAAAAGAACTAAATTCCGTAATGGAATGGTAGGATTAAAAAAAAGGAAGTGTGGAAAAAATGACAAGAAGATATTGGAACATTAATTTGAAAGAGATGATAGAAGCAGGAGTTCATTTTGGTCATGGTATTAAGAAATGGAATCCTAAAATGGCCCCTTACATTTCGGCAAAGCGTAAAGGTACTCATATTATAAATCTCGCTAGAACGGCTCGTTTTTTATCAGAAGCTTGTGATTTAGTTTTTGATGCAGCAAGTCAGGGAAAAAGTTTCTTAATTGTTGGTACCAAAAAAAGAGCAACAGATTTAGTAGCATCAGCTGCAATAAGGGCTCGTTGTCATTATGTTAATAAAAAGTGGTTCAGTGGTATGTTAACGAATTGGTCGATTACGAAAACTAGACTTTCTCAATTTAGAGACTTAAGAGCAGAAGAAAAAATGGGAAAATTCCACCATCTCCCAAAAAGAGATGTGGCAATCTTGAAGAGAAAATTATCTACTTTGCAAAGGTATCTCGGCGGGATCAAATATATGACGAGATTGCCAGACATTGTGATCGTCCTTGATCAGCAAAAAGAGTATATAGCTCTTCGGGAATGTGCCATTTTGGGGATTCCTACTATTTCTTTAGTCGATACAAATTGTGACCCGGATCTCGCGAATATATCGATTCCAGCCAACGATGACACTATGACTTCAATTCGATTGATTCTTAACAAATTAGTATTTTCAATTTGTGAGGGCCGTTCTCTCTATATAAGAAATCGTTGATTAAGAATATATAGTGAATTCTTGGGCAACTGCGTAAATTTATGGAATCACTTACTTTACTATATCTTTTTTTTTGCATAGAATTTTTTTTGCATAGAAAAAAGAAGGGGAATATTGATATATATTAGAGGGTATTGATATATATTATGATCTGATGTGCTTTCTTGGTATCCTAAATATAAGATTAATACTTCAAGTTGCTGAGTTGAGAAAGAGATGGTTGAATCAAAAGAATTCCTTTTTTGAAGTTCAATTTTTATCAGAGGACAATATGAATATTATACCTTGTTCCATTAAAACACTCAAGGGGTTATACGATATATCGGGTGTAGAAGTAGGCCAACACTTCTATTGGCAAATAGGAGGTTTCCAAATTCATGCCCAAGTACTCATCACTTCTTGGGTCGTAATTACTATCTTGCTAGGTTCAGTTGTCATAGCTGTTCGGAATCCACAAACCATCCCGACCGACGGTCAGAATTTTTTTGAATATGTCCTTGAGTTTATTCGAGACTTGAGCAAAACTCAGATTGGAGAAGAATATGGTCCCTGGGTTCCCTTTATTGGAACTATGTTCCTTTTTATTTTTGTTTCGAATTGGTCGGGTGCTCTTTTACCTTGGAAAATTATAGAGTTACCCCATGGGGAATTAGCAGCGCCCACGAATGATATAAATACTACTGTTGCTTTAGCTTTACTCACGTCAGCGGCATATTTTTATGCTGGTCTTAGCAAAAAAGGATTGAGCTATTTCGAGAAATATATTAAACCAACTCCAATCCTTTTACCAATTAACATCCTAGAAGATTTCACAAAACCATTATCGCTTAGCTTTCGACTTTTCGGGAATATATTGGCGGATGAATTAGTCGTTGTTGTTCTTGTTTCTTTAGTCCCCTTAGTAATCCCTATACCGGTCATGTTTCTTGGATTATTTACAAGCGGTATTCAAGCTCTTATTTTTGCAACATTAGCCGCAGCCTATATAGGTGAATCCATGGAGGGTCATCATTGAATTGACTCTTTTTGGAAATAGTATTTTTTTTTTTTGCAGCTTAGCTCAATTCATGCATGGTTCCAGATAATCTGCTTGGTTGCAAAAAAATAGTTAGAAATGCGTATGAATATATAGCCTAGAGTTGTAGGAGAGAGAATAGAATAGACTATATTATGGAATTTTCAAAGTATATATGCATTAAGGAGGGTGGAGTCAGGCTAGATCTATACTATAATATCCTTAATGTCTATAAGTGGAGTCCTCTTTTATGCAGGTTTCCACTTTAAGCAATGATTTTAGAATCCGATTCAATAGAAAATGAGAAAATATGCAAACAAAATAGAAGAAACAAATGTATATATATAGGATATTATATTATATATTCCTAGGTTAGATTCATTATCTAATCCGATATATGGATATGGAATTCCCTTCTATGTAGTTCGGACAATTCACATTATCATTTCAATTTGATTTCAATTTGTACTTTTTAGTTACTTTACTTCTCCCCAATAGAGCTTAGAAGTAAGAATTTATTGGTTGATTGTATCCTTAACCATTTCTTTTTTTTGACACGAGGAACTACTCACCATGAATCCACTAATTGCTGCTGCTTCTGTTATTGCTGCTGGATTGGCCGTAGGGCTTGCTTCTATTGGACCTGGAGTTGGTCAAGGTACTGCTGCAGGACAAGCTGTAGAAGGTATTGCGAGACAGCCAGAAGCAGAAGGTAAAATACGAGGTACTTTATTGCTTAGTCTAGCTTTTATGGAAGCTTTAACAATTTATGGACTAGTTGTGGCACTAGCGCTTTTATTTGCGAACCCTTTTGTTTAATCTTAAAAAAAAAATTCTTTCGATTTCGATTAGATACTTTTTTCTTTTTTTAGTAAATTGGTATTTGCTTCCACAATTCCAATTATATCAATACTTTATTTAATTTACTCCTATTTATTACTCCTGGAATTATCTATTTATCGGGACAGATAATACCCCATTCTAGGAAGGGCTGAGTTGAGTATTATTAATTTAGAAGATATGCTCACCTTCTTATTTCCCGTCCTTAGTTTAGGAAAGTGGAAAGTTTTTTCCTTTTATTTTAGGAATTTTGGGAACAGAACATTTCAACAAAGGAAGTCTTTCACCGGTCAAACAAGACGTAAGACTTAATCTAAAAGAAATTACTAGATTGAATCTATTTGCATTAAAAAAACCGATCAAAAAAGGGCGAGCGAAGTAAGTGATCGAAAAACTTTGTTCTTTGTTCGTCCTATCTATAAGAGGAGAGCATATGAAAAATGTAACCCATTCTTTCGTTTTTTTAGCTCACTGGCCATCCGCTGGCAGTTTCGGGCTTAATACCGATATTTTAGCAACAAATCTAATAAATCTAACTGTAGTGGTTGGTGTTTTGATTTTTTTTGGAAAGGGAGTGTGTGCGAGTTGTCTATTTCAAGAATAGATTGGATCTATCCGGCTGCACTTTATAATATTTTTTAGTATTTTTCGGATAAATAAGAAAAGGGTGCACGATCTCGACGAATTACTTCTGAATAAATTCAGAAATCATATGGAAGAACCATAGCATTTCGCGACTCATTGGTAAATCAACTTTGATTCTCTATAAACCAAGAATGTGAGACCATTAACACGGTTAAAGCTAAACTGCTTGAAGTCCAGGCAAAAAGAGGTACTCTTTCTACAACTATATTAGTATTAGTACCAATTTAAACGGGAAATAGCTAATGTAAAATTTATCTGATATAGAACACTCATATCGATAAAATGGTTTGAACTATTTACTAGAAAAAAAAGGGGGCACCCTGCCCTTTTTTAACCAATGCCGAATCGACGACCTATGTATACAAAAAGAGAAATTTTTTGGATTTGAAGAAAAAAAAAATAAAAAAGAATTCTATTAATTTTCATTTTCCATTTATTTAGTTAGTTTTTCTTAATGAAATTGAAATTATTAACTAGAGGGCAAATAAAAATAAAGAAACAACTTTGCTGACCATGATATATTTTTATCTAGGCGGAAGAGTCCTCTTAATATTTATCTAGTCTTATATAGGTTTCGGTATATTGAAATATAAACATAAAAAAGAAGATAGAGGATAGGCTCATTACTTAAAAAAAAGATATGGAAATAGCTATAGAAAAAAAAAAAGGAGCGTGAGAGCCAAATGAATCGAAAGATTCATGTTTGGTTCGGGAAGAGATCATAAAAGTTGTAAACTTACAAAATAATCTACTTTCATTAAAAGATTTATTAGATAATCGAAAACAGAGGATCTTGAGTACTATTCGAAATTCAGAAGAATTGCGTAGAGGGACCATTGAGCAACTCGAAAAAGCTCGGATTCGATTACAGAAAGTCGAACTAGAAGCGGATGAGTATCGAATGAATGGATACTCTGAGATAGAACGAGAAAAAGCAAATTTGATTAATGCTACTTCTATTAGTTTGGAACAATTGGAAAAGTCTAAAAACGAAACCCTTTATTTTGAAAAACAAAGGGCAATGAATCAGGTCCGACAGCGGGTTTTCCAACAGGCCGTACAAGGAGCTCTAGGAACTCTGAATAGTTGTTTGAATACCGAGTTACATTTCCGTACGATTCGTGCTAATATTGGCATTCTCGGGTCCCTGGAATGGAAGAAATAATTAAATTAATTAGGCCTTGAACTTCTACTTTCGTTTAGAATTTAGGCATTATTTTTCCCCTTGCTTCCGAAAAAAGAGTCAAGAAACACTAATGGCAACCCTTCGAGTCGACGAAATTCATAAAATTCTCCGCGAACGTATTGAACAATATAATAGGAAAGTAGGGATTGAGAATATAGGTCGCGTAGTTCAAGTGGGGGATGGGATTGCTCGTATTATAGGTCTTGGTGAAATAATGTCAGGTGAATTAGTCGAATTTGCAGAAGGTACTAGGGGTATTGCTCTGAATTTGGAATCCAAAAATGTTGGGATTGTATTAATGGGCGATGGGTTGATGATACAAGAGGGAAGTTTTGTAAAAGCAACAGGAAGAATTGCTCAGATACCCGTGAGTGAGGCTTACTTGGGTCGTGTTGTAAATGCTCTGGCTAAACCTATTGATGGGAAAGGCGAAATTATAGCTTCCGAATCTCGCTTAATTGAATCTCCTGCTCCAAGTATAATTTCCAGGCGTTCCGTATACGAACCTCTTCAAACAGGGCTTATTGCTATCGATTCGATGATCCCTATAGGGCGCGGTCAGCGAGAGTTAATTATTGGGGACAGACAGACTGGCAAAACAGCAGTAGCCACAGATACAATTCTCAATCAAAAAGGGCAAGGTGTAATATGTGTTTATGTAGCTATCGGTCAAAGAGCATCCTCCGTAGCTCAAGTAGTAACTACTTTCCATGAGGAGGGGGCCATGGAATACACTATTGTAGTAGCTGAAATGGCGGATTCACCTGCTACATTACAATACCTCGCTCCTTATACGGGAGCAGCCCTGGCTGAGTATTTTATGTACCGCGAACGGCATACTTTAATAATTTATGATGATCTCTCCAAACAGGCACAAGCTTATCGCCAAATGTCCCTTCTATTAAGAAGACCTCCCGGACGTGAGGCTTATCCAGGGGATGTTTTTTATTTGCATTCACGCCTTTTAGAAAGAGCCGCTAAATTAAATTCTCTTTTAGGCGAAGGAAGTATGACCGCTTTACCAATAGTTGAGACTCAATCTGGAGACGTTTCCGCCTATATTCCTACTAATGTAATCTCCATTACAGATGGACAAATATTCTTATCTGCGGATCTATTCAATGCCGGAATTCGACCCGCTATTAATGTGGGTATTTCTGTTTCCAGAGTAGGATCCGCGGCTCAAATTAAAGCCATGAAACAAGTAGCTGGCAAATCAAAATTGGAACTAGCGCAATTCGCAGAGTTACAAGCCTTTGCACAATTCGCCTCTGCTCTCGATAAAACAAGTCAGAATCAATTGGCAAGGGGTCGACGATTAAGGGAATTGCTTAAACAATCCCAGGCAAATCCTCTCCCAGTGGAAGAGCAGATAGCTACTATTTATACCGGAACAAGAGGATATCTTGATTCGTTAGAAATTGAACAGGTAAATAAATTTCTGGATGAGTTACGTAAACATCTAAAAGATACTAAACCTCAATTCCAAGAAATTATATCTTCTAGCAAGACATTCACCGAGCAAGCGGAAATCCTTTTGAAGGAAGCTATTCAGGAACAGCTGGAACGGTTTTCTCTTCAGTAACAAATAAATTTTGCATGTCTACTCTTGTTAGTAGAATAGGAATCGTTGAGAAAGCTTTTTCATTTGAATCATGCAAAAAAGTTTTCTTTGTTTTTAGTTTAGTATAGTTATTTAAAGAATAGATAGAAATAAGATTGCGTCCAATAGGATTTGAACCTATACCAAAGGTTTAGAAGACCTCTGTCCTATCCATTAGACAATGGACGCTTTTCTTTCATATTTTATTCTTTCTTTTATTTTTTTGCTTCTTCCGAGAAAAAACTGTTAGACCAAAACTCTTTTAGGAAATCAAAAAATCCAGATACAAATGCATGATGTATATATTATATCATGCATATATCATAAAGAAGGAGTATGGAGGCGGTAGTGGGAATCGAACCCGCAACCCCAAGGTTATGAGCCTTATGAGCTACCAAACTGCTCTATACTCTTAAACTAAAGAGGGGTAACTAGTGGATAAAAGAGGGTTGGATACGCCCCTCTACCAATATCTATACAAATAGAATAGTCCATTTATACAGAATGGTAAAGAGGGCTCCTCTATGATTATCAATTCCAGAAATCCATACAAATACGAAAGGGTATTTTATCCTTACCAACTGGATCTTGTTGCACCCGGTAACAAACATTCATAAACCATTTCTCGAAGTACGTGTCCGGATAGCCCAAAATGTCGATAGTTAGCTCTAGGTCTTCCGGTCAAAAAACAACGTCGATGAAGGCGTGTAGGTGCACTATTACGCGGTAGGGATTGCAATTTTTCTCGCATTTTCGTTTTTTCACTCAAACTCAAGGGAGAAACTTTGCTTCTTATCTTTTTTTTTAAAGATTGACGAATCAAATGATATTTCTGTTCTAATTTCTGCCGCTTCTTCTCCCTCTGAATCAAACTTTTTTTTGCCATAATGTGTCGTTGCTATTATTACCAAGTATACGGTTCTAATCCTAGATGGAAAAATAAATAGAAAAAGAAATCTAAAAAGGCAGATCCTCCCTCTCTATCAAGAGTAATGAACTAGGTGCTGATACAGTACAAAAAAACAAACTAAATTAACCAAACTTGCCTGATGTTGAGGCAATCAAGAAAGCTGCATAAGTGAATATATAACCCACGGAAAAGTGAGCTAATCCAACCAATCTTGCTTGCACAATGGAAAGAGCCACGGGCTTATCTCTCCAGCGAATTAAATTAGCTAAAGGTGTGCGTTCATGAGCCCATGCTAAAGTCTCAATTAATTCCTGCCAATACCCCCGCCAGGAAATTAAGAACATAAATCCAGTAGCCCAAACAAGATGTCCAAATAAGAACATCCACGCCCATACCGATAAACTATTCATCCCAAAAGGATTATATCCATTGATAAGTTGTGAAGAGTTTAACCATAGGTAATCTCTTAACCATCCCATCAAATAAGTGGAGGATTCATTAAATTGTGAAACGTTGCCCTGCCATAATGTGATATGTTTCCAATGCCAATAAAAAGTAACCCACCCAATGGTATTTAACATCCAGAAAACTGCCAAATAAAATGCGTCCCAAGCAGAAATATCACAAGTACCGCCGCGCCCTGGGCCGTCACAAGGAAAACTATATCCAAAATCCTTTTTATCTGGCATTAATTTGGAACCGCGTGCATCTAAAGCGCCCTTTACTAAAATCAATGTAGTTGTATGCAAACCTAGAGCAATAGCATGATGAACCAAGAAATCCCCAGGTCCTATTGTTAAGAAAAGCGAATTACTATTCTCATTAACAGCATTCAACCATCCGGGCAACCATAGGCTTCGACCCGCATTGAAAGCGGGGCCATTCGTTGAAGATAAGAGTATATCGAACCCATATGTCGTCTTGCCATGAGCAGATTGTATCCATTGGGCAAATATAGGTTCGATCAAGATTTGCTTTTCTGGAGTACCAAAAGCAAGCATGACGTCGTTATGAACATAAAGGCCCAAGGTATGGAATCCTAGAAAGAGGCTAGCCCAACTTAAATGAGATATGATAGCTTCTTTATGGTCTAACATTCTTGCCAATACATTATCCTCATTCTGTTCCGGATTGTAATCCCTAATGAAAAAAATAGCTCCATGAGCAAAAGCCCCTGTCATGATGAACCCTGCAATATATTGGTGATGAGTATATAAAGCAGCTTGAGTAGTAAAGTCTTGTGCTATGAATGCATAAGGAGGTAAAGAGTACATATGTTGAGCTACTAAGGAAGTAATAACCCCTAAAGAAGCTAGAGCAAGACCTAACTGAAAATGAATCGAATTGTTGATTGTGTCATAAAGGCCCTTATGCCCACGCCCTAATCGACCCCCCGGAGGAGTATGCGCTTCTAAAAGATCTTTAATACTGTGCCCAATTCCGAAGTTAGTTCGATACATGTGACCGGCAATGAGAAAAATAAATGCAATAGCTAAATGATGGTGAGCCATATCGGTCAGCCACAAACTTTGTGTTTGTGGATGGAATCCCCCAAGAAGAGTTAGAATGGCAGTTCCCGCTCCTTGAGCGGTACCAAATAAATGATTACTCGAATCAGGGTTTTGGGCATAAAGATTCCATTGACCCGTCAAAAGGGGTCCCAACCCCTGGGGATAGGGTAATACATCTAAGAAATTATTCCATCGAACGTACTCCCCCCTGGATGCGGGAATAGCAACATGAACTAAATGTCCTGTCCAAGCCAAAGAACTTACCCCGAAAAGTCCTGACAAATGATGATTGAGACGAGATTCCGCGTTTTTGAACCACGAAAGGCTTGGTTTCCATTTGGGTTGTAGATGTAACCAACCCGCTATTAAGGACAGCGTAGAAAGAAATAATAGAAAAAGAGCTCCAGTATAAAGATCCTCATTGGTGCGTAATCCTATTGTATACCACCACTGATAAACTCCAGAATAAGCAATATTCACTGGACCAGCAGCACCTCCTCGAGTAAAGGCTTCCACAGCGGGTTGACCAAAATGAGGATCCCAAATCGCATGAGCAATAGGTCTTACGTGTAAAGGATCCTGTATCCATGATTCAAAATTTCCTTGCCAAGCTACATGAAACAGATTTCCGGACGTCCATAGAAAGATTATTGCTAATTGCCCAAAGTGAGAAGCAAAAATGTTCTGATAAAGACGTTCTTCAGTAATATCATCATGACTTTCGAAATCATGTGCGGTAGCAATACCAAACCAAATACGACGAGTAGTGGGGTCCTGAGCTAAGCCTTGGCTAAACCTGGGAAATCTTAATTCCATAATGCCTTTCAAATCCTCCTAGCCACTATCCTACTGCAATAATTCTCGCTAAGAAGAATGCCCATGTCGTGGCAATTCCACCCAGAAGGTAATGGGTTACTCCTACAGCGCGTCCTTGTATAATGCTCAAGGCTCTAGGCTGAGTAGCAGGAGCAACTTTTAATTTGTTATGAGCCCAAACGATAGATTCAATGAGTTCTTGCCAATAACCACGGCCGCTGAATAAAAACATTAAACTGAAGGCCCAGACAAAATGAGCACCTAAGAAAAAAAGACCATATGCAGATAATGAAGAACCATAAGACTGAATGACTTGCGATGCCTGTGCCCACAAGAAATCTCGAAGCCACCCATTAATCGTAATGGAACTCTGTGCAAAGTTTCCCCCTGTAATATGAGTTACCACCCCTTGATCACTTATAGTACCCCAAACATCCGACTGCATTTTCCAACTGAAATGGAAAATGACTACCGAAATTGCATTGTACATCCAGAATAAACCTAAGAAAACATGATCCCAGGCGGATACTTGACATGTTCCCCCTCGGCCAGGCCCATCGCAAGGAAAGCGAAAACCTAGATTTGCTTTATCGGGTATCAAACGGGAACTCCGAGCAAATAAAACACCTTTCAAAAGTATTAATACAGTCACATGTATGGTAAATGCATGAATGTGATGGACTAAAAAATCTGCGGTTCCTAATGGAATAGGTAACAAAGCCACTTTGCCACCTACTGCTACTAACTCGCCGCCTCCCCACGTTAAGCTAGTACTTGTTGTTGCACCAGGAGCTGTTACGCCAGGCGCAGTAGCATGGATATTTTGTACCCATTGAGCAAAGATAGGTTGTAATTGTATGGCAGTATCCGAAAACATATCTTGTGGACGGCCTAAAGCACTCATGGTATCATTATGAATGTACAAGCCAAAACTGTGAAAACCTAGAAATATACATACCCAGTTAAGGTGGGATATGATTGCATCGCGGTGTCTAAGGACGCGATCTAATAGATCGTTGTATCGAGTAGTTGGATCATAGTCTCTTACCATAAAAATTGCTGCATGTGCAGCAGCACCGACTATTAGAAATCCGCCAATCCACATGTGGTGTGTGAACAAGGAAAGTTGTGTACCATAGTCAGTAGCTAGGTATGGATAGGGAGGCATAGAATACATATGATGAGCTACAACAATGGTTGTAGAGCCTAGCATAGCTAGGTTAAGAGATAATTGAGCATGCCATGACGTTGTTAAGATTTCATAAAGACCCTTATGGCCTTGTCCTGTAAATGGGCCCTTGTGAGCCTCCAAAATATCTTTAAGTCCATGGCCAATACCCCAATTGGTCCTATACATATGACCTGCGATTAGGAAAAGAATAGCAATAGCTAAATGATGGTGCGCAATATCGGTCAGCCAGAGACCACCGGTTACTGGATCTAGTCCTCCGCGAAAAGTCAGAAATTCTGCGTATTTGGACCAATTTAAAGTGAAAAAAGGGGTTGCTCCTTCGGCAAAACTAGGATAAAGTTGAGCCAAAAGGTCCCGATTCAAGATAAATTCATGAGGAAGTGGTATCTCTTTAGGATCCACCCCAGCGTCAAGAAATTGGTTAATTGGTAAAGATACATGAATTTGGTGCCCCGCCCAAGAAAGAGACCCAAGTCCTAATAATCCCGCTAAGTGGTGATTCAACATGGATTCTACATCTTGGAACCAGGCCAATTTGGGAGCGGCTTTGTGATAATGGAACCAACCAGCAAAAAGCATTAACGCTGCAAAAATCAATGCACCAATTGCAGTACAATAGAGTTGTAATTCACTAGTTATTCCAGATGCTCGCCAAAGCTGAAAAAAACCAGAGGTTATTTGGATTCCTCGGAAACCCCCGCCTACATCACCATTCAATATTTCTTGCCCTACTATAGGCCAAACTACCTGAGCACTGGGTCCAATGTGAGTAGGATCACTTAGCCATGCTTCATAATTGGAAAAACGGGCGCCATGAAAGTACATGCCACTCAACCAAAGAAAGATAATGGAAAGTTGCCCGAAATGAGCACTAAAGACTTTTCGAGAAATCTCCTCCAAATCACCAGTATGACTATCGAAATCGTGAGCATCAGCATGTAGGTTCCAGATCCAAGTGGTAGTATCAGGGCCCTTAGCTAGTGTTCTTGAGAAATGGCCGGGTCTGGCCCATTCCTCAAAAGATGTTTTTACAGGATCCCTATCCACAACAATTTTTACTTCTGGTTCCGGCGAACGAATAATCATTAAGTCCTCCTCTTTCCGGACAAGACATACAAAGAGACCCGCCAACTGTCTTTTTAGTGAATCTTTGAAAGATATATATTTTGAAAGATAGATTTTGAAAGATAGATTTTGAAAGATAGATATTGTGATTAGTTCTTTTCTTTACTATCTACCATCCTTCTATTTTTTTTTTAGTTATTCACTGGAGCAATTATATATTGAAGTCAATCCGAGGCAAGTGTTCGGGTCTATTATGACATAAAGATTAGGTGCCTAACGGACATTGTTTATCTTGAAAAACAAATATTTCTCGACGTAAGAAAAAAATCTTTTTTATTTTTAATTTAAGAAACTAGTGTATTTTTTTTGAGGGCATAAGCTCCTATCTATATCTACTTTCCTTGAGCATAATATAGGGTTTTTTATTTGATTCTAAATTCCAAGATAACTCATTAGAATTATTAATAAGATGGTCCTAATATATTAGCAATATTTAGATTGCCCCCTCTTTTTATTCACTTTATTACTTCTATTCTAGACCCTATCCCTATGGTTTATTCTTATGAAATATCATATAAAATAGAAGGTATAAGAAATGGATATAATGAAATTCTTGATTCGATCTTACGACCTAATTTATTTGATTAATGGATCAACAACCAAACCACCCATTTTATGAAAAAGAAGGAGCATGGTCTTATTCAAATTCAAAGCGCTTCGTAATCTTCAACCAGTTCTGTGCTTCAATATAATTTCCCGGAGTAAGCGCTATAGCTTGTTTCCAATATTCAGCAGCTTGATCAAACCAAGCTTCCGCAATTTCCGAATCACCCTGTAGAATGGCCTGTTCTCCTCGGTCGGAATAGGAAGTTCCTTCCCTTAGAACCGTACTTGAGAGTTTCCTACCTCATACGGCTCAGAAATTGCTATCTGAATTTCCCCTATCTTAACTGAATTCGATTTATCAAAAATCGATCCAATTTGTTCTTGGGTTAAGCAGAAGAAATTAATTACCTAAGTTTCAAACCCTAATTTTTATCAATAATCAGTTTGATCTTTTTTCCCACCTTCAGAAGAATGAAGCATAGATAGATATAGAGCCTTCGTTCAAATTTTCTGAGAGGTAACTATCCCGGTTTCATATATGAAATCTCTATAGAATCCTTGAAAAAGACTTTTTTCCATAAGAAAGAAAAAAGAACTTACTATCTTTGGGATCTGATACTACACCGCTGCTTAATCCCTTAGTGGATCGGCTCTATTACATAAGCGGATTCCTAAATTTTGCCCCATATCATGGGATAAGTAAGCAGTTTTTTTTAGTTGTATCGACCCAGTCGCTCACTAATTGATCTTTACGGTGCTTTCTCTATCAATTTGAGAAACTTTATCCATAGAGTAGTAGTATAGGCCATACTTTCTTCGTTTTTTGATTCTCGTGAAGTGTCCTTCCTTCCTACAGCTGATAGGGAAAAATCGTTGTTTTTACGATCCCTATGTAGAAAGCCCTTTTTTTCTAGTATTTACTAGAAAATTTGATCCTCTCTTTTTTTTTTTTCTTTCTATAGTGGAGATAGTCGCACGTAATGACAGATCACGGCCATATTATTAAAAGCTTGCGGTAAGAAGGGGTTTCGTTCTAGTGCCCGGAAATAATATTCCAAAGCCTTTGTATGCTCTCCATTGCTTGTGTGTATAAGGCCTATGTTATAGAGTATATAACTTCGATCATAGGGATCGATTTCTAGTCGCGTAGCTTCATAATAATTTTGCAAAGCTTCCGCATAATTTCCTTCGGATTGAGCCAACATCCGTTACGGTCGTTCATTCTATTCAAAAAATCTCCGTTCCAAAACCGTACATGAGGTTTTCATCTCATACGGCTCCTCCCTTCTGTACATAATAGTACTAAGCGAAATAATCTATAGAATCAAAATAGAATTAGTCCCGTCTCATTATGAACCGAAAGGGGCTGGTATTTTTCCAAGAAATCTCTAGCCAACCTTCCCACAAGAGGTTTTTCTTAACACCAATGAATTCTATTAATGCTAGAGGAAAACGATAGCTCCAATAATTTCTTTGTTCTCAACGCCTCCTATTTAGAGGAATTAGCTACTTCAACGATCTTTGATGGTTATAGGGGTATCCAAAGTACAAACCTGATGGTTGTTTGTTATCCCAACCATTCTTCCCAGCCCTGATACCGATCAGGAAAGGGGTAATTTCTAACAAAGTTTTTCTCTTGTTGATTCCTATTTCTAGGTGTAGTGCTTTTCTCCCCTATGCTGCCTACGGATACTAATAGAGTAGGATTGGCCTGTAATCCATACCATACCATATCCTGTAGGTGTAACCTTTCGCTCAATACTCAAATCTACAATTGAAGTATCTGAAGCCGCATCAATCGAGGATACACGACGGAAGGAATTGTTAGTTCGCCTCACCTTCCCGAAGCGTGGGTTTGTTTGCTTTACAAATTTGGTTCTCTCTATGCCAACCCCCCTCTCTTTTTCGTAAGACTGAGGTATAGGTAGGGCTAAAAAAAAGCAAAAAAAAGAGTCAAATCGCACCATCTCTATAATAAGTAAATGCCTTTTTTTCTCCTGAGGTTGTCGGAATTATTCGCAATAAAATATTGGCTACAATTGAGGAGGTCTTATCAATGAAATTTCCATTTCCACGGGATCTAGGCATAATTCCCAACCCATTCTATATAGAATTGTTTTCATTCCTTCACAAAATAACATAAAAACAAACACATTCGATTCTTATAATTATAAATAGATTGATCCATATGCTCTACTCTAAATCCATATGCTTTAAATGGATAAGAGAGATATGGATTTTCCGCTCAGCTCAAATTGTATCCTTTTCCTTCTGCTTGGACACGAAGAGATATGAAATATTTGACTAAGACTGGATTTCATTCCACTTTCCTATTTCTGAACAACAACTTATGTTATCAACTATTTCGTGTTTTCAAAGTTATTAATTGTCTCATACCCTATTTTTGATTTCGATAGTATGGTGTAGCGTATCTTATGCAAACGGAATTCTAAGGTTTCTTTATTTTATTATGCAATAAGAAGAATTCTTCCATTTTCTTTTTCTTTAGTTGCGGGAAAACCCAAATTAAAACTTTTATTTTATAGCGAGCGCAATTTCTAGTAAAAAATCCTGTATCCTTCCACTTAGATCAAAAGGAATTTTTCCAATAGAACTATGGAACCCCCGAGTGGTTGCGGTTGTACCTGTACTGCAGGAATAAGAAAACTCGCTATTCACTCAGTTTATTTTCCATAATAAGTTATGTAGGAGAGATGGCCGAGCGGTTCAAGGCGTAGCATTGGAACTGCTATGTAGACTTTTGTTTACCGAGGGTTCGAATCCCTCTCTTTCCGTTTTTCTTAATTCATCAACGTTAAGGATCACAATGTATCAAATCAAATAACAATTTTTTCCAGCAATAATATAATATCTTATATTATCTTATTTTGATTTAATAGAAATTAGAAATTCTCTATAGCAAATTACTGTGGTATGTAAAATACACATAGAGGAAAAAAGAAAAAAGGATCCTAATCCTAGGGTTAATCAATTTTAGCTAGTTGATGGGAAAATACAAATTAATGGTAATGGTCTTAGGGCGATTTAGTTCGGGGAAAGGGGAAGGGGAAGAAAATTCTATGAACCTTTCCTTTTTTCGTTAAGTTCAAGTCTGACGAGAGTAATATTCTACAACTAACAACTCATTTATTTTGAGACCGACCCACTTCCTATCTAGGATTTTATTTACTAGTCCTTTATATTCCAACGTGTCAATCGCCAAATGCTTTGGCAATTTCCCCGGGTCCGATGAAGCAATATAATTTTGAACCAGACCTTTTGATCTTTGGTTATCTTTCGTAGTAATAATATCTCGGGGTTTGCAACGAAAACTTGGTATATTGACTATACGACCATTAACTAAAATATGTCTATGGTTGACTAATTGGCGGGCCCCAGGAATGGTTGAAGCCATACCCAATCGAAAAAGGATATTATCCAAACGCATTTCAAGTAATTGTAGTAAAACCTGGCCTGTTGACCTTTTTGCTTTTCCAGCGATATGTACATATCTAAGTAATTGTCGTTCTGTCAGACCATAATGAAAACGCAATTTCTGTTTTTCTTGAAGACGAATACGATATTGCTCCTTTTTCCCAGAATTGAATTTTTTTTTAAGATTACTTCCGGATTTAGGTGTTTTTCTAGTGAGTCCTGGTAAAGCTCCCAGACGGCGTATTTTTTTTAAACGAGGTCCTCGATAACGGGACATGAAGACTCCTTTTTTTATTTTATTGAAATTTCATTTTACACAATTAATTTCATTGTATTTACATTACAGAATACATCGAAATTAAAACTGAATTAAACTACAGGATAAACAGAGTAAAATCAACTAAAGTACCCCAAAAAATGGAATTTCATCAAAATCTTTTTTTTTTGTATATATATTATTTATTTTATTGTTTTGTATCTAGCAAAATTGTAAGGTAAAAAACATAAAAGATCCTGGATTCTCCATTTAATTCGGAAAAAAAGAGATTCTTGTTCGTAGAACATCGATAGAGAAAAAAAAGCCGACTATCGGATTTGAACCGATGACCCTCGCATTACAAATGCGATGCTCTAACCTCTGAGCTAAGTGGGCTTACATAACGGAAATAGTGTAACAAATAGAAATAGGTATAGTATAGGAAATCCGTAAAATCTCAGATATTAGTTATTAATCTTAGCTATTAACTAGTTCTAAATTTGAAGTTATACTTATAAAAATAAAAAAATACTAAAACTTCTTAAAGATAAAGTTAGCTTGATATGCTTAACTATAGGATATTAAAAAATAAAATTATAGAATTTATTGGTATTTTCATTCGATCATTATAGACTTTATTATTTGTTAATAATTTGAGGATTAATATTTCACTAAGGGGAACATAGAGTCAGAGTAAATAAAATTGCTAATTCTGATTAGAAAAAAAGAATAAATATCAAGCGTTATAGTATAATTTTGAATACTATAAAAAAGTAAGACGGGAGGTGGGGGAGATAAAAACTTTTGGATATATTGATTCGGATTGAATTGCAAATACATCAAGGATAGAATCAATTCAATTCTGAATTGCAATAAGCAAGCGAGGTCTCTCAAATAGAGTCGAACTGAACTGCTAGACTACGTTGAGTGATGAACTCAATGATTCAAAAAAAAAACTAAGAGATGGATGAAATTACACAAGGAATCCTGGTCTCAAAGAAGAGGGAAATGGGGATATGGCGAAATCGGTAGACGCTACGGACTTGATTGTATTGAGCCTTGGTATGGAAACCTGCTAAGTGGTAACTTCCAAATTCAGAGAAACCCTGGAATTAAAAAAGGGCAATCCTGAGCCAAATCCGTGTTTTGAGAAAACAAGGGGTTCTCGAACTAGAATACAAAGGAAAAGGATAGGTGCAGAGACTCAATGGAAGCTGTTCTAACGAATCGAGTTAATTACGTTGTGTTGTTAGTGGAATTCCTTCTAGTTCTAAATTAGAGAAAGAGGGGTTTTATACCTTATACATTTAATAAACACGTATAGATACTGACATAGCAAACGATTAATCACAGAACTCATATTATATTCTAATTATAATATAGGTTCTTTATCTTTTTTAAAAATGAAATTAGAAATGATAATGATTATGAAATAAAAAACTCATATCATAATTTTTTTTTTTCATTATTGTGAATCCACTCCAATCGAATATTGAATAATCAAATTCTTCAATTAAAATTCAAAGTTTTCGAGATCTTTAAAAAAGTGGATTAATCGGACGAGGACAAAGAGAGAGTCCCATTCTACATGTCAATACTGACAACAATGAAATTTCTAGTAAAAGGAAAATCCGTCGACTTTATAAGTTGTGAGGGTTCAAGTCCCTCTATCCCCAAATCCTCTTTTATTCCCTAACTATACTATATTATTATTATTTATCCTCTTTTTTTTTTTCTTTTTATCAATGCACTTTTTTTTCTTTTTATCAATGCAATGGGTTTAAGATTCATTAGCTTTCTCATTCTACTCTTTCACAAAGGAATGCGAAGAGAACTCAATGGATCTTATCCTATTCATTGAATAGATTTCTTTTTTATTAGAGTATCGGCAAGAAATCTTGGTTATTCACTCTATTTTTAAGTTTTATTTAAGTAAACCATGCACAATGCATAGGACTACCCCCCCCATTTTCAAATTTAAAATTTGAAATACTTTAATTAATTTTTAGTCCTTTTAATTGACATAGATACAAATACTCTACTAGGATGATGCACAAGAAAAGGTCAGGATAGCTCAGTTGGTAGAGCAGAGGACTGAAAATCCTCGTGTCACCAGTTCAAATCTGGTTCCTGGCAGAGAAAAAAAAAAAAAAGATCCACCGAATAGGTATTGATCCAAATACCTCGAGATGGATTGTGATACATATTCATTAATAATATTTATTCATCTAAGTGGATAAATCTATAATATAAATATAGAGGCACTTCTTTTTCTTTTTAAAGAAGTTTTAAAATATATCTTTTCTTTATGATAAAGAAGGGGGTGAGATTCCCCTTTATTTTTTTGCGTTTCTTAATTTTGTATTCCGCTATTCCGACGAATATTTTTTTAGTCTTGCTTATCTTTATCTTATCTTATTTTCCTAGTTGTGCTAAGTAATGTGCGCGGTACAAAGTTCCTGGTAGAGAACTTCTTTGAGTCATCCTATTTTTCTGTTCATATGAAGGAAATTAATATGCGATTTTCAAAATAGGGGAATCCAAATGAAACCCTTTTTTTGCTCAGTCTATCTGGAATGCTTTTGTATAATTAGGAATTAATTATAAATAGGTATTCCGTTTCATCTAGGAAAAGAACCTAAAAATATTCCTTGACTTGAATAAAATCTGGAGTTGTGTTGTATAAGTGAGCATGAATTTCTTATCATTCAATGAGCATCTTGTATTTCATAAAAATTGGGGGTTATATAATCCTTACGTAAGGGCCAGCCTATCCAACTTTCAGGCATTAGGATACGTTTAAGGCGCGGATGATTATCATAAGAGATTCCCACCATATCATAAGATTCGCGTTCTTGAAAATCGGCACTTCTCCAAATCCAGAAGACAGACGGAATTCTAGGATTATCCTTTTGGGCAAAGACTTTTATGCAGACTTCTTCTGGATTATCTATACCATATTGTATTCTCGTAAGATGATACACGCTAGCTAAAGATCCACCGGGTGCTACATCATAAGCACATTGGGAGCGTAAATAATTGTAACCATATACATATAAAATGACAGCAATGGAATCCCAATCCCCTGCTTTTATTTGTAAAGTCTCTATTCCTCGGTGATCAAAGCCCAAAGATCTATGAACCACCTCATGTTTGACTAGCCAATTAGATAACCAACCCTGCTGCATTGTCTTCATCTCTCCCTCTTTGTATAAATATTTCACATTTCGGATGCAAGTTTGAAAGATTGCCCTGCTTTTTATTTTTCTACACAAAAGAGCCCCTCTCCTAATTCACTAATTTGTAGGAAGGTACTGAACTTTTGGATTTGAAAAAAGTTTCAGAAGATATATCTAATGTAGATGGTGATTGATAGAGCAATTCTTGCTCATAAGTTCCTGTATGAGTACTGCGCCTAACATAAAGCTTGTGACTGGTAGTAAAACATCTATTTTTATTTTGAGATAGAGTTTGATCCTCAACTATTTCTCGCGATATCTTCTTACGAAGTTTTGTTAGGGCATCTATAACTGCCTCCGGTTTAGGTGGGCAGCCCGGCAAGTAGACATCCACAGGAATTAACTTATCAACTCCCCGAACAGTACTATAGGAATCCGTACTGAACATTCCCCCTGTAATAGTACAGGCTCCCATAGCAATGACGTATTTTGGTTCAGGCATTTGCTCGTATAATCTCACTAAAGAGGGAGCCATTTTCATTGTTACCGTACCGGCTGTTAAAATTAGGTCTGCTTGCCTAGGACTTGATCTTGGTACCAATCCATAACGATCAAAGTCGAATCGTGAGCCTATTAATGAAGCAAATTCAATGAAACAACAACTGGTACCGTATAGAAGGGGCCATAAACTGGAGAGTCTTGACCAATTCGAAAGATCATTTGGTGTAGTTGAAATAACAGAATTGGAACTTGTTTGGTCAAGTAAGGGAAACTCAATCAAATTCATAACTGTCTCAATAGAATCTTTTCCTTCTTTTTTTTTGTCTAAATATTCAGTTAAGACCATTCCAAGGCTCCTTTTCGCCATGCATAAACTAAACCAACAACTAAGATAAGCACGAAAATCAAAGCTTCGATAAAAACGGATACACCCAATACGTCGAAACTCATTGCCCAAGGGTATAGAAAGACGGTTTCCACATCAAAAACAACAAAAACGAGCGCAAACATATAATAGCGTATTCGGAATTGTACCCAAGCCCCTCCCATGGGTTCTATACCCGATTCATAACTAGAAAGCTTCTCTGGTCCTTCACTAACCGGGGCTAAAAGTCCTGAAATCGAAAATGCCAAAATAGGAATAAGGCTTGCTATTATTAGAAATGTCCAAAAAATATCATATTCGTGAAGCAGAAACATAATGTACTCCCATTAATGTGGAATAGGCGGAACTTAAATTAGTCAATTCAATTCAGCATTGTCAATTTATCCAGAACTTCTCTCTTTTCCTCGGTGAAACAAGAATCTTTTTTGTTCAAACAAAAGCGCTTAGTTTAAGTTTAGCCTTTGTTTCCTCTGTGCTGCATCTTCTTTAAAGATTCATCCAATGGAATCCCAACTCCCTTTCTTTTGGATTTCCATTCTATTTAGATATGGTGTATGTAGATCTAATTCTTATATAAAGAAAACTTTCTCGTTTCACTTTGTCTCGCTTTCTCTAGAATCTCTAGAAAAAAGAATAGCTCTATCCTTTATTTAATATTTAATAATAAAATAATAAGAGACTATTAAATAAAAATGAGAATACTACTAAATTAGAACCTAATTAAGATAGTAGGACTAATCTATGCAGTATAATTAATGAGAAGTAATACTATAAAATAAAAATAAAGAACTCTATTTCAGAACTATGAGACAGAATATTCTGTTTTCTTATTTACTCTTTACTTTATTTTTTCTATTTAAAGTTGATCAATTTACATAATGTATCTATAAACAAAGTAATAAATATACTTAAAACAAAGTAGGAATTCGCAAAATGGATAAAATCATTGCAGTTATTATAGGGAAGTCTAGAGATATCCTATTTGAAGGAGGACGGGATTCAAATCAGGGAAAGGATCCTTTCTTCTATTGATTTGATAGAAATTCGTTTTTCTTTTCCTGTCTGTATGATTTTGATTTTCGATGAATGAGCCTTTGGTAATGCTTTTATCTCTATTCTATGTCGCAGGCGCCTATCCAGTCTATAAACAAATACTAATGAGAAAATGAAAACTATACTAAACTAAAGAAAACATAGGATAGAGATCCTAAAATCTAAAAAAGGGCATATTAGGGCTATACGGATTCGAACCGTAGACCTTCTCGGTAAAACAGATCAAACGGATTATTATCGAAATGATTTGAACTGTTTCAAAGACCCAACATGCATTTTTTTGCATTGGGCTCTTTCATAAACTGATTTAAAGATCAGTTAGTCCACCATAGTTTTTCTTTACGGAAAGATAATGAGATGGCTCCCTGTGCTCTGATTGATTTTTTGTATTATGATCTATCTAGGAGCAATACCAAAGTGTTTCAAAGGAGGATTACCTTGACTTAGGTCTGCCTCCGGTCTAAATTAAATCAACCTAAGTGAAATGGAGTCTCTATCGTTCCACTGCAAGAGTTAACTATGAGACTTCATACACCTTAAAGTTCATAGAACGAAAAGAAGTTTTTTGGAGGCCCTTATCCTCATTACGCCTAGCATTTAGTGGGCTGGATATTTACCTTATCAACTAGCAAATCCATAAGGGTTCTATTTGATTAGGCACCTGAATTGGCACCTGAATCGGACTGAACCGACTGTTTGTCAGGCTACTGTTCTCCTATTCTCTCGAATCTATGAAGTAAGACATTGATTTTGCAATAAGATCGATTATGTTCATTGCATAATAAGCTCCTTTGAAAAGCATTGGCGCACGTGTAAACGAGTTGCTCTACCGAACTGAGCTATAGCCCTTATCAGAGATATCTTAACATATAGATAATTTCTTGTCAAGATGAATATTTTCTAATGCCAGAGGATACCCCTTTGATCTGTATCTGTTTAGTATTTAGTTTAGTATTTAGTATATAACAGACCAATAACAGAGCGGTATTGCTTAGAAAAGGGATTCAATATATAATCGATCGAAGTAATGGGTCTTCCTTTGTGGTGATAAATTGCCTACTTAACTCAGTGGTTAGAGTATTGCTTTCATACGGCGGGAGTCATTGGTTCAAATCCAATAGTAGGTAAGTAGGTAGAAAAATTACTAGATAGCATTGGACTTACTTCGCTTCGCTATCTAATAACTTTTTCTACCCCTCTTCCCTTTTTCTTTGTATCAACTATAAACCACTGGATTGTCTTCAATTGGATGGGGGAATCCAATTGACAGCCTCGATTCGTATCCTAGCTCGTCTGAGAGCGAGCTTCGCTTCAACCAAATCTTTCGTACCCTCAGCTTTACTCAAGTTAGCTTCGGCTATTTCAAGTGCCTTTTGAGCTTCTTCCGGATCAATATCACTACCCAGTTCCGCATCATTTCCTAAAATGATGATCTCATTATTAACTATTCTCGCAAAACCGCTCCACAGAATCGCTGTTAACCATTGGTCGTTGAGGAGGCGTATTCTCAAAGGACCCATATCTACTGCTGTGTTAATGGGGGCGTGGTTTGGTAATACGCCAATTTGGCCACTATTAGTGGATAAAATGATTTCTTTCACTTCACAATCCCAAATAATTCGCTTAGGAGTCAGTACATAAAGATTTAATTTCATTTCTTCGATTTGTTCTCCTCTTCTAAGGTTATAGCTTTCGTGCTAGCTTCATCGATGTTACCCACCAAATAAAAAGCCTGTTCAGGTAGGCCGTCTAATTCTCCGGAAAGGATTAGTTGAAATCCCCTAATAGTTTCCGCAAGAGCAACATACTTTCCTGGAGAACCAGTAAAAACTTCTGCCACAAAGAACGGTTGTGATAAGAAACGCTCAATTTTTCTTGCTCTTGCTACAGTTAAACGATCCTCTTCCGATAATTCATCCAAGCCAAGAATTGCGATAATGTCCTGAAGTTCTTTGTAACGTTGTAAAGTTTCCTTAACTCTTTGCGCAGTTTCATAATGTTCGTTGCCAACGATCCGAGGCTGTAACATAGTCGAGGTTGAATCTAAAGGATCTACTG
>NW_028260619.1:0-27500 GCF_056163025.1 Triticum urartu
TGGATGCGGATATAGGCTACGAGCATAAATGCATGAATATGCAGAGCCAGGTATAGCGAGTTTTATTTTATTTATTTTAATTGAATCAACGAATATTTTTTGAATAGAAAGTCAATGTATCTAACCTATTATTTCACAGGAGTACTAGTTGCTGAAGGCGATTTCAGAATCAAAAAAAGTAAAGTCAAAATTATTTAGCTTATTCTCTCAATTTCAATCGACCGCTGCTGGATTTAGTATATCTAATATGAATTGGCGATCAGAACACATATGGGTAGAACTTCTAAAAGGTTCTCGAAAAAGGGGTAATTTTTTCTGGGCCTGTATTCTTTTTCTAGGTTCACTAGGATTCTTATCGGTTGGGATTTCCAGTTATCTTGGTAAGAATATTATATCTATACTTCCATCTCAAGAAATTCTTTTTTTTCCGCAGGGGGTCGTGATGTCTTTCTACGGAATCGCAGGCCTATTCATTAGCTCCTACTTGTGGTGTACTATTTTGTGGAATGTAGGTAGTGGTTATGACCGATTCGATAGAAAAGAGGGAATAGTGTGCATTTTTCGTTGGGGATTCCCTGGAATAAAACGTCGCGTCTTCCTTCGATTCCTTATGCGGGATATCCAATCAATTAGAATTCAGGTTAAAGAGGGTCTTTATCCTCGTCGTATTCTTTATATGGAAATCCGGGGCCAGGGGATCATTCCCTTGACTCGTACTGATGATAAATTTTTTACTCCACGAGAAATTGAACAAAAAGCTGCCGAATTGGCCTATTTCTTGCGCGTACCAATTGAAGTATTTTGAGGTATCTTTTTTGAACTGAGTTGAATGAAGAAAAGAAGAATTGGAAGAAGAAAAGTTTTCTCAACACAGGGAGGAAGTCCCTTCTAAATTGGATTTGTTATTGTAAGGGGATTTTTAAGTATTTATCTAAAGGAAGGAACAAACGAGGATAAGAGAAATTTGCTTTTAATTTTTTTTTATCCAAGTTAGATATATCGCATACTATTCTTCCTTTTTCATCCGAAAGGGCTTTTTTTTTATTCTATTTCACTATTTCATTCCATCTAGATCTAAGAAAGAACCCAATGCACTGAAATTCCACTAATAACTAATATACAAAAAAGAAGAATAGATACAGGGTATCAAACCTATAGAGTTTTTGCTTCAAAGAAATAGAAATATCATGAAATAGAAATATCATCATATAGAGTCAGGGAATGGAATAGAGTCAGCGAATGAAGCATATTCATTAACAACTCCATTTACAGATCAAAAATGAAAAAAAAGAAAGCATTGCCTTCTTTACTATATCTTGTATTTATCGTACTTTTGCCTTGGGGGGTCTCTTCCTCATTTAACAAATGTCTGGAACTTTGGATTAAGAATTGGTGGAATACCAGGCAATCCGAAACTCTCTTAACTGATATTCAAGAGAAAAGGATTCTAGAAAGATTCATAGAATTAGAAGAACTTTCTCTCTTGGACGAGATGATAAAAGGGAAACTAAAGACACATGTACAAAAACCTCCTACAGGAATACACAAGGAAATAATACAATGGGTCAAAATAAATAATGAGGATCATCTCCATACCATTTTGCATTTCTCGACAAATATAATCTGTTTGGCTATTCTAAGTGGTTCTTTTTTTCTGGGTAAAGAGGAACTTGTCATTTTGAATTCTTGGGTTCAGGAATTCTTCTATAATTTAAATGACTCAATAAAAGCTTTTTTTATTCTTTTAGTTACTGATTTTTTTGTTGGATTTCACTCCACCCGTGGTTGGGAACTAGTAATTCGTTGGGTCTACAACGATTTTGGATGGGCTCCTAACGAGCTTATTTTCACTATTTTTGTTTGTAGTTTTCCAGTAATTCTAGATACATGTTTGAAATTTTGGGTCTTTTTTTGTTTAAATCGTCTATCTCCTTCGCTTGTAGTCATTTATCATTCAATTAGTGAAGCATAAATTCATTTGATCTCCCGATATTAATATTAATCAAATTAGCAAGCATCTTTTTTTAGAAAGAAAGCCCTTTTCCATTTTAGCAAAATTCTTTCTATTTATACCTACTTTAAGGTATTCATCATTGCAGTACAACTGTTGCAGTAGAATGACAACAGATTCGTGTATAGGGAACTAGATTAGCTTAGCTACCTATCTAATTTATTGTAGAAATTCTGGGATCTGCGATTGGACATGGAAAATAGAAATACTTTTTCTTGGGTAAAGGAACAGATAACTCGATCGATTTCTGTATCGATCATGATATACGTAATAACTCGGACATCTATTTCAAATGCATATCCCATTTTTGCGCAGCAGGGTTATGAAAACCCACGAGAAGCAACTGGACGAATTGTATGTGCCAATTGCCATTTAGCTAGCAAGCCCGTCGATATTGAAGTTCCCCAAGCTGTGCTTCCCGATACTGTATTTGAAGCAGTTCTTCGAATTCCTTATGATATGCAATTGAAACAAGTTCTTGCTAATGGAAAAAAGGGAGGGTTGAATGTAGGTGCTGTTCTTATTTTGCCCGAGGGATTCGAATTAGCGCCGCCCGATCGTATTTCCCCTGAGTTAAAAGAAAAGATAGGAAATCTTGCTTTTCAGAGTTATCGTCCCGATAAAAAAAACATTCTTGTGATAGGCCCTGTTCCCGGTAAGAAATATAGTGAAATTGTCTTTCCCATTCTTTCCCCTGATCCTGCTACGAAGAAAGATGCTCATTTCTTAAAATATCCCATATATGTAGGGGGAAACCGAGGAAGAGGACAGATCTATCCTGATGGTAGCAAGAGTAACAATACAGTCTATAATGCTACGTCAACAGGTATAGTAAGAAAAATACTACGTAAAGAAAAGGGGGGGTATGAAATATCCATAGTTGATGCATCAGATGGACGCCAAGTGATTGATATTATACCTCCCGGACCAGAACTTCTTGTTTCAGAGGGGGAATCCATCAAGCTTGATCAACCATTAACAAGCAATCCTAATGTGGGAGGTTTTGGTCAGGGGGACGCAGAAATCGTGCTTCAGGATCCATTACGTGTCCAAGGCCTTTTGTTCTTCTTCGCATCCGTTATTTTGGCACAAGTTTTTTTGGTTCTCAAAAAGAAACAGTTTGAAAAGGTTCAATTGTACGAAATGAATTTCTAGGTCCCGGGATTTCTTACCATCAAGTTGGTAAAAAGCCTCGATTTATTGGCAATTGCTAGAATTATCTATGATCTATTTTGGAAATCCTTTTTTTGTTTAGACTGCTTTTTGTTTATGAGATGTCTGGAATTCCTTATTTATATCCCATGCAAAAGAAGAGAATCCAAGGCAAAGGCGAGAACAATCAAATTAAAATTTCTTCTTTTTCGGAGGGATTGCAGGTCTTCTTAATCGTCTATTCGGCACAAGAAAAAGCCTTTTTCTTGTGCCGATTCTTCTTGTATCAAAATAAGAATCCTTTTTCTTCCTAATTCGTCAAAGATTACTATTTCTTCTTTATTCGGGTCTGTCTCTTGGACCTCTTTTTCTTTTGCTTAGGTTTAGCCGAGGTAGTGGACAAACAGAGGGGAAGAAAATATGGCGGGGGAAAAATTTCTTGTGATTGTGAGCAAATTGCTTGGCTTGTTTAATTAAGTTCAACTTCAAATTTACAGAAATTTTGCAAAAAAAAAGTAAACTCTTCCATTGAAGGTTTTTTTATTTTTAGGCTAGTTGAATAGTTTTGATTAAGGTTTTATTAGTTTATTACTCGAAACTAAATCAAGGATTTTCAGGATACTTCCTTCGTGGAATAAGATATTGGATCCTCGAGTGATCTCTTTTTCTTGTTGCTTCATAAGAGTGAATCGAATAGATTCAATTCGCGTTATAAGAGTAAAATAAAAATTCCGCGGGTCCTTTCCGCTCTAATCAGATAAAGGGGGGTAAGGACCCGCTAAGCTCCTACTTTTTCATGTTTACAATCTGGTCCCTCCGATTACTATAGAGATGAACCCAATCCAGAATATGAACCATAAAAGAAAACACCTACTAAACCAATCACAGCAATACCAGCTACAGTACCTATCAGCCAAAGAGGAATTCTTCCAGTAGTATCGGCCATTTCCCCTACTTTCCTCCACATTTTATCAATTGGTCATGCTAGAGACAAAAACAGTCATGGGTAGTTATAAGGATGGTATCCTTCCAAATGGGATAAGAGAATTCTTATTAGTCTCTTTCTTTCTCTCAATTGAAGAAGTAATTGGAAAATAAAACAGCAAGTACAAAAATGAGTAATAAACCCCAGTATAGACTGGTACGATTCAATTCAACATTTTGTTCATTCGGGTTTGATTGTGTCATAGTTCTATAGTTGGAATTTGTTTTATCGTTGGATGAACTGCATTGCTGATATTGATCCCAAGAAAAAAACAGTAGGTACAGCTAGTCCGTGAATAGCCAGCCATCGCACTGTAAAAATAGGATAGGTTCGATCTATGGTCATTGAGGGCCTCCTAAAAGGATCTACTAAATTCATCGAGTTGTTCTAAAGAATCAAAACGGTCGGTTATTAACGGAATTCCTTGTCGGCTTTCCGTGAAATACTCGTTTGGCCTAGGACTTCCAAACACGTCATAAGCTAAACCCGTACTGACAAATAACCAACCCGCAATGAATAGGGAAGGTATAGTAATGCTATGAATAACCCAGTATCGAATACTGGTAATAATATCAGCAAAAGAACGTTCTCCCGTGCTTCCAGACATGCTGAACTCCCAAAATTTTTGTACATTCAAAAAAGGAATTGATTCCGTAAAAGATGGGATCGACCAGTAAATAGAAAATTACTGATATTTCATCCTTGTGAGATTGTCAATTTTGTACCAAAGGTGTATTTTGAGTATACCGAATTAGTATAGCTATCCTTCCTATGGCACAGCAATCTGGTTTTGCCTGGTTCCGAAACATAATTACTTTTTTATTTTTTTTTTGTCTATAGGTAAGCTATATGTTATTCAAGGCATCAATAGAAAACCCCATTTTTGTAGGTTCTACTTACTTTTCATTGGCTTCGGAATAATAGAGTAATTCGGAATAGCAGCCAAAATCTTGGGAAAATCTAAGTTAATGATCAATAGGTTTGGATAAATAATTTAGGAAGGATATTCTCATACTGACACAATACAAGGACAAGTATATGTGAAATCTATCCTTTCATAATTCGTAATTCATCCTTGTATTGTTTGTTGGATTAGGTCTAACTTTCTTGACCAAACTGCGAGCGCGGAACTTTACGAGATGAAATAGGGAAAGACAGAAGATAGAATAGAACTTAAAAGGATAATTGAAGTGACTCGTCTTCGAATCTACTTTGGTTGGAGTTCGAAAAAGGAATAAAAATAAAGTAAATTCAAGGAAGAGCTTTCTTTTTTTTTTTTTTTTAACAGCCCCTTGGCAGGTCGTGGAATGCTTTTGTTCTCCTCTTATTCCATATGGAATACAATCAGTTAAAATAAGAAGGAATAGGGGAATATTCGATCGTTCACTCCAAAAAGAGGGTCCTATTGAAAAAGAAATTATCCAAAATAGAAAGAAGTTTTTTTTTTCAAATTCAATTGTTTATTTATCTCTTATTCAAAAATTTCCCTGAAAATTGAATTTCTTTTTTTCATTCAATGGGGTTAGATGATCTAGTTCTTAATATTATTACTTTACTCAATTGACAAATTCCACAACAAATCTCTTGATTCGGAATTAGGGACTCATGTATCATCTGATGAATCCACTTTCTTTTACACTTCTGTATCTTACTCTATCTTGTTTTTTAGTATTATCTAAAATAACTGATGAATTATGAATTTTCCATAACTTAGGTAAATGCTTTACCAACATATGTAGTGTAGTAAAAAAAAATAAATGGAATTTAACTCTTTCATGCTTACTTTAACTAGTTATTTTGGTTTTCTACTGGCTGCTTTAACTATAACCCCAGCTCTATTTATTGGCTTGAACAAGATACGCCTTATTTGAATTGACTGAATAATTATAATTCAGAAAAGAAAAATCTTTCTTTGGGATTCCTGGCATTCTACGACTCTTTTCCAGACTAATTAGGAATTCTTTTCTTGGTCATTGAGATTCGTGGATAATTTAGAGTACTATTTAGGGATAGATCGTACCTCTTTTTTTATCCCCTCGAACAAATCGAAATGATTGAAGTTTTTCTATTTGGAATCGTCTTAGGCCTAATTCCTATTACTTTAGCGGGATTATTCGTGACTGCGTATTTGCAATACAGGCGTGGGGATCAGTTGGATCTTTGATTGAGTCATTTTTTTTTTTTGATTGACCTCCTCCAGACCAGAGAGGAGGTCAAATTGAAATTGGAGTTACAATTCAATTTTGTTAAGTTATTTTACTCTGCTTCGACATAAAATAGATGGAATCACGCTCTGTAGGATTTGAACCTACGACATCGGGTTTTGGAGACCCGCGTTCTACCGAACTGAACTAAGAGCGCTTTCATTCATTCAAAAAGAAAATCTTTTTCTATTCCTAATGTATCTCACGTACGTATAGTCTCCACAAATTCAAGTTATACCCACTTTACTTTAATTGATCTCGTCGCTACTGCCTATAAAGAAGAAAGAAGTAATAGGTAGGGATGACAGGATTTGAACCTGTGACATTTTGTACCCAAAACAAACGCGCTACCAAGCTGCGCTACATCCCTTTTCCAAATTAAATTGTTGTACAATGCCATTGTACACAATTCCTGTCTTCTTTTCCACATCATAATTTTCTTCTTCTTTCTTTCTCTATCTATATATAGAACCCTCGTGTCATTTCTTCTTTTTGGTCTCATATAATTAAGGAATTATATACATATAAAATCCAATATAATTTCGCCTATAAAAGAAGGATTACTTTTCCTTGGTAATATATAGGAAGAAGGGGTCATCTTTTTCTTTTTTAGGGATAGGAAAATTTCGTCGATATGGTTCATTTTATATATAGCATAACAATCTTGGGCAAGAGTTTATGATCATATATGTATTCCAACAAGGAAGGAGGATTTTCAATGCGGGATATAAAAACATATCTCTCTGTAGCACCCGTGCTAAGTACTCTATGGTTTGGTGCTTTAGCAGGTTTATTGATAGAAATTAATCGTTTATTCCCAGATGCTTTGTCATTCCCTTTTTTTTAATTCTAGTTATTGCTATGGGAGGGATAGATTTCTTCGTGATATGACAAAATTTGATCCTTTTCAATCTTTTTTTAGTATCGGAAGGAAAAAGAAAGAAAAGATGGATTGGGTTGAACCTCAGAGTCATTAAAAATTTGGTAAACCCCATTTTTGAAAATAGAAATTCAATTTAAAGGGGTACCCAAGCTAAATAAGGCCTCAGAAATCAGAGCATAGAAAAGGCGGGGCTGGCTAATTAAATGAAAGGATTTCGAACCAAAATCTTTGCTAATTCGACAAGGATTGTATTCTTTAATTATTTCTCTATTTTTTATTACTTAATTAAAGAATAAAAAAAAATTATTCTAATGAATTTTATTCTTCTTCTTCGGATTCAAAATAGAAGAATAAAAGAATAAGTAGAAGAATTAAGTTAAGTCAATCCAAAAAGAAAAGGAGGTTCATGGCCAAGGGAAAAGATGTTAGAATCAGAGTTATTTTGGAATGCATCAGTTGTGTTCGAAAAGGTGCCAATGAGGAATCGACGGGGATTTCTAGATATAGTACTCAAAAGAATCGCCACAATACACCCGGACAATTAGAATTCAAAAAATTTTGTCGTTATTGTCGCAAGCATACGACTCATCACGAAATAAAGAAATAGGAACATCGTGTGTTTGATCTTTCCAAACAACAGAAAGAGTAAGAACTTCATATTTAATATATAAAGAAAACATAGTATAGAATACAAAATACAAATCAACTCATCTGATTTCCGGTAGATATTATTTCATATGTATAGAGGGTATTCATATACTATAATATGAATCAAATAAGATATGGATCAAAGAAAAACTACTTCTTCTGGATCCTAAATTAATAAAATAAAGAAGTGAATTTTCAAATTTTCAAATTTTAAATAAGGAATAAATCATGTATACATCTAAACAACCTTTTCTTAAATCTAAGCAACCCTTTAGTAAATCCAAGCAAACTTTTAATAAATCCAAGCAACCCTTTCGTAAATCCAAGCAAACTTTTCGTAAATTCAAGCAACCTTTTCGTAAATCTAAACAACCTTTTCGTAGGCGTCCCCGGATTGGCCCGGGAGATCGAATTGATTATAGAAACATGAGTTTAATTAATAGATTTATTAGTGAACAAGGAAAAATATTATCGAGACGAATAAATAGATTAACCTTGAAACAACAACGATTAATTACTCTTGCTATAAAACAGGCTCGTATTTTATCTTTCTTACCGTTTCGTAACTATGAGAACGAAAAGCAATTTCAAGCCCAGTCAATTTCAATAATTACAGGTTCTAGACCCAGAAAAAATAGACATATTCCTCAATTAACGCAAAAGTACAATTCCAATCGAAACTTAAGAAACAACAACCAAAATTTAAGAAACAACAACCGGAACTTAAGTTCCGATTGTTGATGTTTTATTCGAATTCGAAAGGGCCAGACCTATATATATTATAAAGAAAGTAATCCAGCTCGTTGATTCCTACCACTTAATCTTAATTTATTGTATCTTCCCGGAGTTCCCTCTCCGGGAATTCATCTTTTATTATTCCAGTATATTACTTTATTTATACCTTTAATTGATGATCTTTATTTTATTGGAAATCGTGTAAAGATTATTTGGATTTGATACAGCTACTTGTGCAAGCATTTTACGATTAAGAATCAATTTCTTCTTGTACAGGTTGTGTATTAATTTACTATAACTATCGAATACTTTATATACCCGCGTTGCTGCGTTTATCCGAGTGATCCACAAACGACGAAAATCCCTCTTTTGCCTACCTCTATCTCGATGAGAGGAAACAAAAGCTCTTTTTACCTGTTGGGTAATCATTCGATTAAGTCTTAAATGAGCCCCTCTAAAGTTTGAGGCAAATGAACGCATTTTTGTTCGTCGTCTCCGGGCTATATATCCTCGCGGAACTCTGGTCATTGAATCAAATTAACCTTAATGAATAACTAATGATTTCTCTTCTTTTAGCCACCCTTTTTCTCATTAATAACAAAACTAATTATTCCGATATATAAAATATTAATTCCAATGGCTTTTGCTATAGTAACCTTCCCAACCACGATTTTTTATTCCACTCCGTTCAGTTATTTCTATACGAAATAACAAATTCATTCTAATAATACTAAAAAAAATAGTGGGTTCCATCGTTTCTATGGTTCCCTTTTAAACGGTGAGGCCCTCTCTATACACCGGAGCCCTTTCTTTCATCAAAAGGTATTGCGAACTTGTATAGTCCACATTCTTTGGCTCTACCTATCCATTATAGAGTAAATAGCTCTTTTCACAATAAGAGTTATCCATACAGTGACGGTATTTAATTATGAAAGTTGGCTAAGTAGCTGACCCTGTTAGTCCGTTCTTTTAAGATAAAGGAGCATAAGCCTTTTTCTTTTTATTACTATTTCCTCCGCTTAATGGATAACCATTTGCTACCAATGGGAGAATTGCTTCTTATTTCCAATTTAGATAATTGGATTTGCACCAAAGGAAACCATAAATTCCATATACCATAGAAATCTAGGATAGAGAAGCTATATCCTATTCATTGGTACTAATCATGGATACTTCAATTTTTTTTATATTTGTTTGAAGTCATGATCTGAACGAGTCGCACATACACCCTAGCACATGTTCCTCGACGCTGAGGGCATCCTTTAAGCGCGGCCGTTTTTCGAGCATTTCGTATTGGCTGTCTTGCGTTTCTAATAAGTTGTTTAACCGTCGGCATGTTGTATGTATATAGAAAAAAATGGATTGGTTTAGATCCATCTTAACCTGATGATTGCTCATCATGAAGTCTTTCTATTTTCTATTAAATCGAGGAAAACACGAATTTAGCTGTGAAATAACTTTACAAGAAATCCGGACACTACCAATCCTTAAACATTTCTGGAAACCACACTGGATCAGTATCGCAGTGCTTGTCAATCATTTCATCCCCTACAATATCGACAAGTCCATAAGCTTTGGCTTCGTCTGCTGACATAAAAACATCCCTTTCCATGTCTTCGGATACAACCCAAAAAGGCTTGCCTGTTCTTACTGCATAAACCCTTGTGATCATTTCGCGAACTTTGTGTAACTCTTCTACTTCTAGTAAAAATTCTGGTGTCCTTGCCCGATAATAAGCACTAGCAGGTTGGTGAAGCATAATCCTCGCGTGAGGGAATGCTATACGCTTGGTGGGTTCTCCTCCAAGCAGAATGAAGGACGCCATGGAGGCGGCTATTCCGAGGCATATTGTATATATATCTGGTGTCACCGTTTGCATCGTATCAAAAATAGCCATTCCTGAGATTAGCCACCCGCCTGGGGAGTTTATAAACAAAAAAATATCACTAATTCCATCTTCTATACTCAGATATACCATGAGACCTGTAATATGATTCGTGATCTCGCAACGAATCTCTTGACCTAAAAAAAGTGTCCTTTCTCGATACATAACATTGTATAAGTCAACCCAAGTCGCTTCTTCATCTCCAGGAATCCGGTAAGGTACTTTTGGAACACCAATGGGCATATTAGATTAATATTATTAAATTTAAGTAAGAAAACCACACTTTAATATGGAAACGTAAGAATGGAACAGAAAGAAAGAATCCGCAGTTTATTGTCTTAATTTTTATTCTTATTCTATATGAATATTATAGATTCTATTAATACGTAGATTGAAAGGTTATACATATAAGGAATGTAAGACAGATTGAATAAAGAAAAGGGAATGGGTGATTTGAATGCTAAACAAAGAGGGGTAGCGATCTATTCTTCGTTTTTTCCAAATTGGCCAAGTTACCCATTGCATATTGGCACTTATCGAGTATAGAATAGATCTGCTTCTCTTTCTTCTTATGAACAGAATTGGCTTCTTATTTTTAATGGAATGAAATAAATATTCGCGCTTTCTGACACAGAATCCCCTAGAAGGGTTAGGTACATAGGATATGGATAGTCTTTTTCAATGCGATAAAATAAAGCGACATCGTGTCTATTTTTCTTTGCTAAAGGGGTATTTCCATGGGTTTGCCTTGGTATCGTGTTCATACTGTCGTATTGAATGATCCGGGTCGATTGCTTGCGGTGCATATAATGCACACAGCTCTAGTTTCTGGTTGGGCTGGCTCAATGGCTTTATACGAATTAGCAGTTTTTGATCCCTCTGATCCTGTTCTGGATCCAATGTGGAGACAAGGTATGTTCGTAATTCCCTTCATGACTCGTTTAGGAATAACGGATTCGTGGGGTGGTTGGAGTATTTCAGGAGGAACTGTAACAAATCCGGGTATTTGGAGTTATGAAGGTGTGGCAGGTACGCATATTGTGTTTTCTGGCTTGTGTTTCTTGGCAGCGATCTGGCATTGGGTATATTGGGACCTAGAAATATTCTCTGATGAGCGGACGGGAAAACCCTCTTTGGATTTGCCCAAGATCTTTGGAATTCATTTATTTCTTGCAGGGGTGGCTTGCTTTGGCTTTGGGGCATTTCATGTAACGGGTTTGTATGGTCCTGGGATATGGGTATCCGATCCTTATGGACTAACTGGAAAAGTACAAGCTGTAAATCCAGCGTGGGGTGCAGAAGGTTTTGATCCTTTTGTTCCGGGGGGAATAGCTTCTCATCATATTGCTGCGGGTACATTGGGTATATTAGCGGGCTTATTCCATCTTAGTGTCCGTCCGCCTCAACGTCTATATAAAGGATTACGTATGGGCAATATTGAAACTGTACTTTCCAGTAGTATCGCTGCTGTTTTTTTTGCAGCTTTCGTAGTTGCTGGAACTATGTGGTATGGGTCAGCAACGACCCCAATCGAATTATTTGGGCCTACTCGTTATCAGTGGGATCAGGGATACTTTCAGCAAGAAATATATCGAAGAGTTAGCAATGGTTTAGCCGAAAATCTTAGTTTATCAGAAGCTTGGTCTAAAATTCCCGAAAAATTAGCCTTTTATGATTATATTGGTAATAATCCGGCAAAAGGGGGATTATTCAGAGCAGGCTCAATGGACAATGGGGATGGAATAGCTGTTGGATGGTTAGGACATCCCGTCTTTAGAGATAAAGAAGGACGTGAGCTTTTTGTACGCCGTATGCCTACTTTTTTTGAAACATTTCCGGTTGTTTTGGTAGATGAGGAGGGAATTGTTAGAGCAGACGTTCCTTTTAGAAGAGCAGAATCCAAATATAGTGTTGAACAAGTAGGTGTAACGGTGGAGTTCTATGGTGGCGAACTTAATGGAGTAAGTTATTCTGATCCTGCTACTGTAAAAAAATATGCGAGGCGTTCTCAATTAGGGGAAATTTTTGAATTAGACCGGGCTACTTTGAAATCTGATGGTGTTTTTCGCAGCAGTCCAAGGGGTTGGTTCACTTTTGGTCATGCTACCTTTGCTTTGCTCTTCTTTTTCGGACACATTTGGCATGGCGCTAGAACATTGTTCCGAGATGTTTTTGCTGGTATTGATCCAGATTTGGATGCTCAAGTGGAATTTGGAACATTCCAAAAAGTGGGAGATCCAACTACAAGGAAACAGGCAGTTTGATACACATTGTTATAGTATCTTTCACCTCTCTTTTTTGATTTGACATGGGAAACATCTCCCATCCTTTCTTTGACTCTTTTTCTTTCTTTATATGGGAAATTATCCCAAATGACAAATGAATAGGTGTGGAAGTTATAATTGTAAATAAACCAGGATCGAATCTATGGAAGCATTGGTTTATACGTTCCTTTTAGTTTCGACTTTAGGGATAATTTTTTTCGCTATCTTCTTCCGAGAACCACCTAAGGTTCCACCAACTCCAACTAAAAGAATAAAATAATTTCATTTAAGTAAGAAGTCCCCCTATCTGGGAGACTTCTTACTTAAATTAGTCTCCGTGTTCTTCGAATGGATCTCTTAATTGTTGAGAGGGTTGCCCAAACGCGGTATATAAGGCATACCCAGTAAAGCTTACAAGTAAACCAGATATGGAGATGGCGACTAAAGTTGCTGTTTCCATTTTTATAGAATTTCAAGATTACAATGGATCTACGAAAAGATCGTGTATTTACAACTACAACGGAATAGTATACAAAGTCAACACCAATGATTAAATAGAATTTATGGCTACACAAACCGTTGAAGATAGTTCTAAACCTAGGCCAAAACGAACTGGTGCAGGTAGTTTACTGAAACCCTTGAATTCGGAATATGGGAAAGTCGCCCCGGGTTGGGGGACTACTCCTTTTATGGGGATCGCAATGGCTTTATTCGCTATATTCCTATCTATCATTTTAGAAATTTATAATTCTTCCGTTTTACTGGACGGAATTTTAACCAATTAGGTTTCTACTAACTAAAACTAGGAAGTCAGAGTTTTTCCATCCAAAAAAGCCTTTCTAGTTTAAGATCTACATTTCTAGATATTATGGTAGTTCGACCGCGGAATTTTTTTGTTTCGGTATCTCTGGAATATGAGTGTGTGACTTGTTAGAATTGATCCTATTGATAATACATAGAAAGGGCCTGTTATCTCTATCAAGATGATTCTAATTCGTCAGATATTATTTATTCTAGTATCTGGAACACGAAATAGATAGAGTGGATCAAAAAAAAATGGAACTATGATTCATACTCACTATTAAGACCTCGCAACCAGACTGAAAAATTCAAGTAGTTCTTAAATAAAAATAAAAAAGAAATTTTCTTCCTTCCAATTTTGTTTGCCCAAAAGACAACTTTTTTTCTCTCGATTTTGTCGAGTCATTACACTGATTCAATAAATGATTATCAAGCGGTTCTTATTCGAAGAACCCTTGCCTTTTGTTTAGCTTGAGACTAAATCATCGTGGCTCTAGTATGAATCTAAGGTTTTAATTGAACTGATTCATAGGATCTCAACAAGATAATTTCTATATTACGCATAAAAAAACAAATCCTTTATAGGGAAGAGAAAAGTCAAGAAGCCTCTAATGACCAACATAAGGGAAAGGAAGAAAGAAAGACGCGCCAACTTGAGATTTTTTGGCATTATCATCACAAAGAAGATATTCCGGATTTTTCTTATTTGATATCTTCAAGGCAAATCGACCCAATTCAGTGGCTGATGAAGTTTTGAACCTTTTTTCTAATATTCGTTGAAAATTTTTGTGTTTCTGCTTGAGCCGTACGAGATGAAATTTTCATATACGGCTCTTAGAGGGGGACTCGGGTTAGTTACCTATCTCAATAAAGTATATGATTGGTTTGAGGAACGTCTTGAGATTCAGGCAATTGCAGATGATATAACTAGTAAATATGTTCCTCCCCATGTCAACATATTTTATTGTTTAGGGGGAATTACACTTACTTGTTTTCTAGTACAAGTCGCTACCGGTTTTGCTATGACTTTTTACTACCGACCAACCGTTACAGAGGCTTTTTCCTCGGTTCAATACATAATGACCGAGGCCAACTTTGGTTGGTTAATCCGATCAGTTCATCGATGGTCAGCAAGTATGATGGTTTTAATGATGATCCTGCATGTATTTCGTGTGTATCTCACAGGGGGATTTAAAAAACCCCGCGAATTAACTTGGGTCACAGGTGTGGTTTTGGCTGTTTTGACTGCATCATTTGGTGTAACTGGTTATTCTTTGCCTTGGGATCAAATTGGCTATTGGGCAGTCAAAATTGTGACAGGTGTACCTGACGCCATTCCGGTAATAGGATCGCCTTTAGTGGAGTTATTACGCGGAAGTGCTAGTGTGGGCCAATCCACTTTGACTCGTTTTTATAGTTTACATACCTTTGTACTGCCTCTGCTTACTGCCGTATTTATGTTAATGCACTTTCCAATGATACGTAAGCAAGGTATTTCGGGTCCTTTATAGGGAAGGCATATCATAGAGAATTATAATTATCATATATCATATCGGGTAGGTTTTGGTATTTCATTGCTACAAGCATGGGTTATTGTAAAATAACACATGTCATTTGGATACTTCTCTTCAACTCCAAAGTATTTTTATACAATACAAATAGTTGAAGTTAATTTTACGAAAGAAAAAAGGCGGATTATGGGAGTGTGTGACTTGAATTATTGATTTGGCCATGCAGATAAAGAATTGGATCTGCCACATTAGAATTCACAACCAAAGGTGTCTCCGCATCCAATCAACATGTAAGTCCCCTACCTAGGAAGGATAGGCTGGTTCACTTGAGGAGAATATCTTCTATGATCATACCGCAACCATGTCATCCATGAACAGGCTCCGTAAGATCCCATAGAGTAGAAATGGAATAAGTCATGTGACATGATCCAGTTCTCTATTTATTACACTTACCTTTTTATTATAGTATGGAAATGCATTCATTTTCTTTGCATCGATTGTGATCCGCAATACTATCGGAGTAAAAGAAGGGATCTAAGGAAGAATGTAGGCTAAACTTTTTGATTTTTTATTAGTAACAAGTAAATATTTTGTTTGGAGGTAAGAAACTTGCGATATTGAGGGGATAAATACCAACTAATCAAGAGACATGAGACAATCCACAAAGCAATTGATCATGATCAAATTTGTAAGCCCACTTGGATATTGAGCATTTACCCTTAAGAATAGGATTATTTTCAATGAGTAGTTGTAGGTGCAACTTCGGAAAAGAGAATCTGATAAAGCTTTTCTTGCCTAGAGTCATTGAGTCATTATAAACCTTAATTCTATTAAGGATCTTCCGCGGTCTTATTTCTTTCACTCTTGCTCGAGCCGGATGATGATAAATTCTCATGTCCGGTTCCTTTGGGGGATGGATCCTAAAGAGTTCACCTATCCCAATAACAAAGAAACCAGACTTAAATGATCCTGTATTAAGAGCTAAATTAGCTAAAGGGATGGGACATAATTATTACGGGGAACCCGCATGGCCCAACGATCTTTTATATATTTTTCCAGTAGTAATTCTAGGTACTATTGCATGTAATGTAGGTTTAGCGGTTCTCGAGCCATCAATGATTGGTGAACCGGCAGATCCGTTTGCAACTCCTCTGGAAATATTACCCGAGTGGTACTTCTTTCCCGTGTTTCAAATACTCCGTACGGTACCCAATAAGTTATTGGGCGTTCTTTTAATGGTTTCTGTGCCAACAGGCTTATTGACAGTACCTTTTCTAGAGAATGTCAATAAATTCCAAAATCCATTTCGCCGCCCAGTAGCTACGACCGTTTTTTTAATCGGTACTGTAGTAGCTCTTTGGTTAGGTATTGGAGCAACATTACCCATTGATAAATCATTAACTTTAGGTCTTTTTTAGATATTTTTTGATTCATTCAACCGTGAAGTACCATAGGTATCTAGGAAATAGTTACTTCCAAGTGAATCTTCCCTAGATACCTAAAATCCATTTTATTATGATCCATTTCGCGAAAATATAGATTGTACCAAAGATGCTAAATTGTTTTCTTTTTATTCTAACTCGAAAAAGAAGAAGAAAAAAAATTGCAATGGATTTAAAACGAGAGTTTATTCTTAAGTAAATCAATTGGGAGATGCTTCTCTAGAGTGTCCCATATATGTTTTCTATCTTCCATACGAAAACTGTCAATTCTCAGAAGATCTTCTTCAGTCTTACTCAAAAGGTCCAATAGTGTATGTATATTGGCCCTTTTTAGACAATTATACGTTCTAGAAGTCAATTCTAATTGATCAATAAAAATACAATTCAATGGAATTCCTTTTTTGTTTTTCTTTAGATTAGTTAATCTTTTTTGAAAAGTAAAAAGGGGTGGAGTAAACCTGTTTTTATTTTCTTCGAAACTAGCGCCCTCTTCCTCCGCGTGTAGAAAAGGAAGAAATAAATCAATCAAATTACGAGAAGCCTCATAAAGTGCTTCCTTAGGGGTTAAACTTCCATTAGTCCATATTTCTAGAAAAAGTATCTCGTGTTTTTCATTTCCATTCCCACAAGAAAAAATACTATAATTCACATTTCGAACAGGCATGGATACAGCATCTATAGGATAACTTCCATCTTGATAGTTCTTTCTGAGTTCTGTCTGATATCCACGATCTCTCTTGATCTGTAAATCAATACAGAAATCAATGGGCTCTGTCAAGTTAGCTATAGGTTGTGCCGTATCAACGATTTCTACGGAAGGCGGTAAGATGATATCTTGAGCAGTTATGTATCTAGGACCTTTGACGCAAATGGATGCGTCTCTAACTCCATAGAGATTACTTCTCAATACAATTTCTTTCAAATTTAGTAAAATTTCTTGTACGGATTCTTCAATACCTGCTATTGTAGAATACTCGTGCGGCACGCTCCCAAATTTTGCACGTGTGATACATGTTCCTTCTATTTCTCCAAGTAAAGCTCTTCGCAAGGCAATACCGACGGTGTCCGCTTGACCTTTTCTAAGCGGGGACAGAATGAAACGACCATAATAAAGGCGCTTACTATCTACTCTTGATTCAACACACTTCCACTGTAGTGTTTGAGTGGATCCTGCTACCTCCTCTCGAACCATAATAGACTAGTATTATTATTTTATCATTGAATCGTTTATTTCTCTTGAAATGAAAGTTGAAAGCGGGTTAATTCTTTTACAGACGTCTTTTTTTAGGCGGTCGACATCCATTATGCGGCATAGGTGTTACATCGCGTATACAACTTAATCGCACACCACTTTTAGCAATGGCTCGTAATGCGGCATCTCTTCCACTACCAGCGCCCTTTACCATAACTTCTGCTCGTTGCAAACCTACTGTACGAATAGCATCTACTGCTGTTCTTTGACCAGCATAGGGTGATGCTTTTCTTGAGCTTTTGAATCCACAAGTACCGGCCGAGGACCAAAAAACCACCCGACCTTGTGGGTCTGTAACAGTTATAATGGTATTGTTGAAACTAGCTTGAACATGAATAACCCCTTTTGTTATTCTACGTGCACTCTTCCGTAAACTAAAACGTGCATTCCTACGTAAACCAATACGCACTTTCTTACGTGAACCAATTTTTGGTATAGCTTTTGCCATATTTTATTATCTCATAAATATGAGTTAGAAATAAAAAAAAGAAAAAAAGATACAAAGATATCCGTTTCAGGGTAAAATAAACCCTTTACTTTAATTATTTTAAATGAAATTATTTTATTTGGAATTGGAACATTTCCGCGGGTACTTTTTTTTACTTTTTAGAAAGTAAAGTTCTTTTTCGAAAGATTACCCCTGTCTTTGTTTATGCTTCGGATTAGAGCAAATGACTCTAATTCGTCCACGCCTACGAATCAGTCGACATTTTGTACAAATTTTACGAACGGAAGCTCTTATTTTCATATTTCCGTATCCTTTTTTAAACTATGAATCTAATCTTTTGGAAAAAATAAGTCTCTTCGCTTGAATTTTAGAACTTAGAATTTATTACCCTAGAAAAAAAAAGAAAAACCTAATCCTTTGAATCTTTGGTATCCTTCAAATCTTCGCTATCCTTCAAATCTTCGCTATCCTTCGAGTCTTCGATACGCTTCGAATCCTTATGGGGAAGTCTATAAATTATACGTCCCTTGCTTGAATCATAACGACTTACTTCAATTTTGACCCTATCCCCCATCAGTATTCGTATAGAACTAGACCGTATCTTTCCTGAAATATAGCCTAGGATGATGGTGTCATTCTCTAGCCGAACGCGGAACATTCCATTGGGTAGGGCTTCCGTAACTAAACCTTCGAAAGTTACTTTTGCTTCTCTCGGGTTTTTTTTTTCTCTCCTATTTTTTTTTTCTGTCATATTTTTTTTCTCCTATTTTTCTATTTTTATTTTAAAAATAGGAAGGGCGAGATAGAATTCGAGCACTATAGGCGGGGCGATTACCATATATAACATAAGACTTCTCCCCCAATTCTGTTTAGTCGAGCTTCTCGATCTGTCATTATTCCTCGAGAAGTAGAAAGAATAGCAATTCCCATTCCACCCAAAACTTTAGGAATTCCTTGATAGTTGGTATAAATTCGTAAGCCGGGTCGGCTGATACGCTTTAAAAAGGTTCTTGTTCTATATATTCCTTTTATAGTCTTTCTCTTTTGATGTCGCAAAGTTGAAACCAAGAAATATCTGTTACGTTCCTGATGTTTCCGAACACTTTCAATAAAACCCTCTCGTAGAAGTATTTTAACAATGTTTTCGGTAATATTTGTAGATACTACTCGAACTGTTCCTTTTTTATTCATGTCCGCATTTCTTATAGAGGTTAGTAAATCAGCAATAGTGTCCTTGCCCATAAGACTCTAATTCTAGGTTCCTCCTAATTTTTCTATAATCAACATGTTTTCTTTTTTTTTTTTTCATTTTGGATTTTAAAACATATACGTAAAACACAATCTACTAAATTAATTCTTTGGTCTCAATTTCGCCTACTAGTATTTATAATACTTCAGGAGCTAATGAAACTATTTTGGTAAAATTCAATTCTCTCAATTCCTCGGCAATCGCGCCAAAAACTCGAGTTCCTTTTGGATTGCCTTTTTGATCAATTATAACCGCAGCATTGTCATCATAGCGGATTATTATACCGTCTTCGCATTTGAACTCTTTACATGTACGTACAATTACAGCTCGAATTACTTCGGATCTTTCTAGAGGCATTTGGGGCAATGCGTCTTTGATTACAGCAACAATAACATCACCAATACGAGCATATCGCTGATTACCAGCAGCTCCTATGACTCGAATACACATCAATTTTCGAGCTCCACTATTATCTGCTACATTTAAAAGGGTCTGAGGTTGAATCATATTATTTTGATTTCAATTTGTTATTTCAATGCAAAAGGATGAAAGAAATATTGTCTTTCCAGAAAGAAAAACCGAGCATTTTTTTTTATCTTCCATACCCCTTTTAGGGTTCTATATCTCTAATCGAATAAATTGACTTCGTATGGGCATTTTACTGGCAGCTATGGAGATAGCTGCTCTAGCTACAGTTTCAGATACTCCCCCCATTTCATAAAGTATACGACCAGGTTTAACAACGGATACCCAATATTCGGGGGACCCCTTTCCCGAGCCCATACGTGTTTCCGTGGGTCTTAGTGTAACCGGTTTGTCGGGAAATATACGTACCCATATTTTTCCACCACGACGTGCATATCGTGTTATTGCTCTTCGTCCTGCTTCTATCTGTCTCGCCGTGATCCAAGCGGGTTCAAGTGCTTGAAGAGCATATCTACCAAAACAAATACGATTGCCTCGGCAGGATTTTCCTTTCATTCTTCCTCTATGTTGTTTGCGAAATCTGGTTCTTTTGGGGTTATAGTCGATGGTTCTCTTTCTTAGTTCCATCTCTACTGCAAAACTGGACATGAGAGTTTCTTCTCATCCAGCTCCTCGCGAATGGAATCAGAAAGCATGTAAATTTCTCTAATTCATAATATTCCAAAATATTACGGTACGGATAGATACACATTAATAGATAATAGAAAAAGTTCGGTTTTTTTTATATTGAATTTGTTAAAACAGAAAAATATAATATATAGTCAAAAAAGAAGATCTAGAATATATCCAGATGTGTGTGTATATTTATCTAAATTCTATATTTATAGATAATGTAATCCTTCTTAAAAAAATCCTTATTTTTACTCTTATTGAATCGCGGTAAAGTATTCTAATTCAATAAGAATTTCGCGGGCGAATATTTACTCTTTCCTGTCTTATTTGTTAATTTATAAACTTACCAAATAAGACAATTTTTTTGGTTTGTTCCGCCATCCCACCCAATGAAGTGTTAGGATTCTTTTCAATAAAATCCTATGGAATCATAGGTTCTGTCGTTCCCACTGCTTCTCCTTGAATGGTTAGGTCTGAATCCCGCAACGGAGCTTCCAAAAAATTTCTTTCCGAGTTAATTTTCTCAGTTTTATTAACCCGGGCGGCTCTTTATTATTGCTTTAAATTTGTAGTTCTTGTTTCAAGTTACAATTTTTAATTCTCTATTATTTTTATTATATTGATGCTTTATCACATTGCCTTTTATGATGTAATTCATAGACCATACATAGTGGAATCCTATATCTTATTTATTTCCTCTTCCTTCTTTCTATCATCCCTCCCTTTATCCACATCCCTTTAGTTTTGCTTCACAACCTAGAATCCCTTTTCTTTTTTAGAGAAAAAATTGCAGTTGCTACAACTATATGACACATCTACTCATTTATGTTATGATAGAGGTATTTATTCATATAGTGACTGTTTCTTAGTTAGGATCTCGACAATACGAAGCAATAGGTTGGTTATTAGTTAATTTTCTATAATTACTAAGTTTTTTTCTTAAAAAAAAGAAAAAAATAACGAGTCACACACTAAGCATAGCAATTATATTAAATGATTTATCAATTTTCATTAAATCTTATAGAAAGAGGTATAATTTCTTCTTTTGCAGGGATTTCAGGAAAAAAGTCTCTTGTCATTTTTTATTCTATCAATGGACAGAATCCGAAGACAAGATTACTTATTCTTCGTCTACGAATATCCAAATTTTTACACCTAATACTCCATAGATAGTCCGAATTGGATAGCAGCAATAATCAATTTTAGCGCGAATTGTTTGGAGGGGAAGTCTACCCTTTTTAATAGATTCGGCGCGTGCAATTTCTTTTCCTCCGAGACGACCCGCAATTTTTACTTTTACTCCCCTTATATCTGCTTTTTTAGTTAATTCAATGGCTTTTTTCATTGCCTTTCGGAATGAAACTCTATTTTTTAATTGGAAAGCTATATATTCTGCAAGAATGTTAGGCTGTCTATAAGGTTCTTTAACTTTTTCGATAGAAATATTAAATCTCTGGTTTACAGAGTTAATTTCCTTTTGTAGATCTTTCTCTAATTCTTCGATTGCTCCTTTTTTCTTTAATAAATTTGGGAATCCAATATGGATTATGACGTGGATCGTATCGATTTCTTTTTGGATTTCTATATGTGTAATTACTTCGGAACTTGAACCTGAGTCCATTTTTCTATTATGTGTAATTACTTCGGAACTTGAGTCTGATTCTATTTTTCTATTCGAGCCCTTTTTCCTATTCTTTTGTATATAGTTCTTGATACAATCCCTTATTTTTTTATCTTCCTGTAGACCTTCAGAATAATTTTTTGGTTGTGCGAACCAAAAGGAATGGTGTTTTTGGGTTGTACCAAGTCTGAAACCGAGTGGATTTATTTTTTGTCCCATATTTTTCTATTCTATATTTTTTTTACTGGGAATCGAAATCTTAGATGGATCTAAAGGTTATTTAGATTTCTTTACTATATTTAGTACAATTGTTATATGACACATGCTTTTTTTTATGGGGAAACTACGTCCTCGAGCTCGAGGTCTGAATTTCTTCATAATAGTACTCCTACTGACTTCGGCTTTAGTAATAAATAAATTCGCTTTGTCGAAATCCCTATAATGAGTAGCATTTGCGGCTGCCGAATAAACCAACTTTAAGATGGGATAAGATGCTCGATAGGGCATGAGGTTCAGTATCATAACAGTTTCCTCGTAGTAACGCCAGCGAATCTCGTCAAGAACTCTTTGTGCTTTGAAAACAGACATAGGGATACGTTTTTGTGCTTTGAAAACTCTCTCGAACTTAAGTAGACGATCGGTTGGAACTTTCCTTGCGAGTTTCCTTAGCCCACTTTTCTTCTTCTTTATCCTAGGGATATACTTTACTAGTTTGAAACTTGTCATAAATAAGGTTATTCCCCGCCTACCTTTACTTTATTTTGAATCTTTTTTTCTTCTTAATCTTTCTATTCAGAATTCAGTTAACGACGAGATTTAGTATCCTTTCTTGCATTTTCATAACTCGTGAAATGCCGAGTAGGCACGAATTCCCCCAATTTGCGACCTACCATAGGATTTGTTATGTAAATAGGTATATGTTCCTTTCCATTATGAATCGCGATTGTATGGCCAACCATTGTGGGTAGAATGCTAGATGCCCGGGACCACGTTACTATTGTTTCTTTCTCCTCCTTCATATTGACCTTTTCTATCTTTGCCAATAAATGATGAGCTACAAAAGGATTCGTTTTTTTTCGTGTCACAGCTGATTACTCCTTTTTTCCTTTTTAAAGAGTGGCATTCTATGTCCAATATCTCGATCGAAGTACGGAGGTCAGAATAAATAGAATAATGATCAATGGAAAAAAGAAAAAAATCCTTTAGCTGGATAAGGGGCGGATGTAGCCAAGTGGATCAAGGCAGTGGATTGTGAATCCACCATGCGCGGGTTCAATTCCCGTCGTTCGCCCATCGCATTATTGCAAATTCCAAAAATGCAATTTTCCATATTCCTAGTTACGTATTTACTTACGGCGACGAAGAATAAAACTATCGCTATATTTTTTCCTTTTCCTAGTTCTTCTTCCAAGCGCAGGATAACCCCAAGGGGTTGTGGGTTTTTTTCTACCAATGGGAGCTTTCCCTTCACCGCCCCCATGGGGGTGGTCCACAGGGTTCATAACTACCCCTCTTACTACGGGGCGTTTACCTAGCCAACACTTAGATCCGGCTCTACCCAAACTTTTTTGGTTCACCCCAACATTACCCACTTGTCCGACTGTTGCTAAGCAGTTTTGGGATACTAAACGGACCTCCCCAGATGGTAATCTTAAAGTGGCCGATTTACCCTCTTTTGCAATGAGTTTCGCTACAGCACCTGCTGCTCTAGCTAATTGCCCACCCCTTCCACGTGTGATTTCTATGTTATGCATGGCCGTGCCTAAGGGCATATCGGTTGAAGTAGATTCTTCTTTTCTCTCAAAAAACCCCTTCCCAAACTGTACAAGCTTCTTCCAAAGCATACGGCTTTCTAGATGTATATGACGATCTCTAGACAGATGGATCTTATATGAATCATATGATGAAGTACCACATGAGTGGATATATAGGAAAGGAATCCAAATCTGCCGAATCGCTCATGTTATGATCTTCTACATCCTAGGTCTCTGCGTTCCGTCATCTGGCTTATGTTCTTCATGTAGCATTCAGATCGAATGACTCTATGAAATTACGTCGATACTTCCACATATTATGGGTAACGTAGGAGACATCCCTATTTTCCCCCGGGGGTCTTAATTACCACTGCTTAGCTTTCAATTTGCCTCTGACCATCAAATTAAATGTGAATAACCCGTCCTCCTCTCTTTGAAACAAGGGGCGCTTCCGGTTCTGTGCGTGCTTCAAACAATTTTGTCTTCTCCATATTACCATATCTCTAGAGCCAATAATTTTCTATGAGGAACTACTGAACTCAATCACTTGCTGCCGTTACTCAACAGTTTTCTGTTGAGGTCTATCCCGTAGAGGTAGTCAAATTGGATCAGTGATCGATTTCTAGGTTTCGTCGTAAACCTAATTGGTTACTTCCAATTACGTAAATCAATAGTTCAAACCGCACTCAAAGGTAGGGCATTTCCCATTAGATATAGGAACTTTTGTACCAGAAACAATAGTATCTCCAATTATAGCCCCTCTGGGATGTAAAATATATCTCTTCTCACCATCCCCATAGTGTATGAGACAAATGTATGCATTTCGATTAGGGTCGTATTCTATGGTTACGATTCTACCAGATATGTCTTTTTGATTCCGTCGAAAATCTATTTTACGGTATAGGCGCTTATGACCTCCCCCTCTATGCCTTGCGGTAATGATTCCTCTGGAATTACGACCTTTACCACAACGGTGCCGTCCATGGATCAAATTATTTCGTGGATTGGATTTCACTTGCCTGTCTACGGTTCCCTTGCGTGTGCTCGGGATAGGTGTTTTGTATAAATGTTTCGCCGTATTATTAAGTATTCTCCTTTAGTTTTTTTCTCTATCTAGAAGTGGAATAGAATAACCCGGTTGAAGGGTAATGATCATACGTCTGTAATGCATTGTATGGCCCAGAATAGGTCCTATTCTTCTACCTTTTCCAGGTAGTCGATGGCTATTCACAGCTACCACCTTAACACCAAAGAAGAGTTCGACCCAATGCTTTATTTCTGTCTTAGTGAATCCCGATTCGACATTAAAAGTATATTGATTCTTTCCCAATAAACGAAGACTTTTTTCTGTAAATACTGCGTATTTGATTCCATCCATAAATCGACTTTCCCTCCTATGCTCTGAGTTCCAGTATCGATAAGAATTCGAGTTCTTATTGTTCTTATGTTATGGTATGAATATACCATACCAATTCGTTATGTATGGATGATGGATGAGATTCCATGGATAGAGAGCCAGTTCCAATAGACTTATGGAATGTTCCCGTTCGTGTGCATCCAGCAGGAATTGAACCCGCAAATTTACCAATTATGAGTTGGGCGCTTTAACCATTCAGCCATGGATGCTTAACAGGGATCATCGTACATCGTAAATAACCAATTTTCATATAGAAAGACATATCATAGAAAAATGAAATCGAAAATATTCCGAGATGGCAAATATTCGGAGATGACTATGAAAACACCTCTCTGGATCCTCGAATTGAAAGAGAGATTGAGAGGGATCAAGAATCCTAATTCTCGCTATTTGGAATGGATCCAATTCTATTGAGTCTGACTCATAGTGATCATTTCTCTTTAGCAAAGAATGACCTTGGTTATCAAAGGATTGAACAACCGGGATCCATTTACTTATGATACCTAGTTGGCATTGATAACAAGGATCTAATGAATTATGAGTTTAATAGATCCTCTTTAGCAGAAAGACGTATATTCCTTGCTCATTATCAGACAATCACTTATTCCCAAACCTCGTGTGGGACTAATCGTTTTCATTTACCATCTCATGGAAAACCCTTTTCGTTCCGCTTAGCCCTATCGGGTATTTTAGTGATAGGTTCTGTAGGAACTGGACGATCCTATTTGGTCAAATACCTAACGAAAAATTACGATTTTCCTTTCATTAAGGTACGAGGGCTTCTTATTCCACAAGAACGAAAGCACCTTTTCATTCTTTCATATACTAGGGGTTTTTACTTGGAAAAGACAATGTTCCATACTAAAGGATTCGGGTCCATAACCACGAGTTCCAGTGCACTAGATCTTGTAGCACTTAGCAACGAAGCCCTATCCATTAGTATTCCACATAAGAAATCCATTCTAGAAAAAAATACAATTAGATTAGCTCTTCATAGACAAACTTGGGGTTTGCGAGCCAAGGTAAGATCGGCTCGGGATCATGGGACCCTTTTCTATCAGATAGGAGGGGCTCTTGTACAAAATAGACTTACTAAGTAATAACCCCATAGAATCTATCTATATAAAGATAAAGAGGCAATCGTGTCAGGAAGCGGGTTTTTCTTTGGCCAAAAGGTACTTCGAACTTGGAACGAGCATGAAGAGATTAACGAGACTTCTTTCTCTTTTGAGTTTTTCTGGCGGACCTGCCGCGCAAGATCTTTGGTCTTCCCCTGGAACCGATGAAAAAAAGTGGATCGCTTCTTATGTACTCGCTCAGAATGATTCTTCTCTATCTATAGTTCATGGCCTATTAGAAGTAGAAGGTGCTCTGGTGCAATCCTTACCGACAGAAAAAGATTGCAGTCAGGTTGATAATAGTCGAGTGACATTACTTCGTCGGTCCGAACTAAGGAATCTGTTAGAAATGTTTTGAAATGGATATTGTTCTCTCTTTGATCAGGGATTGCTATATGAAAAGAAGTGGAGTTTGAAAAAGGGAACGGAATGCTCAAACCGGAACTGCTAGAGGAACGAATTTTCAATAGCATAACTTGGGCTCCTAGAATATGGCGCCCTTGGGACAATCTATTTGATTGCAGGGTTTTGTTCCGAAGCAAAGATATCCGCGGAGGCCGGTTCGTTCGTCCTATTCTGATATTCAGGACCAAGAGGTACTGGATTCTCTTTCGGATAGGCCCTGAAAGGAGAAGAAAGGCTGAAATGCCAACGGACCTCTGTCTATTCTCTAATTCACCCGATCCGATAGTACCCGTTTTTGGAACGTCCAGTGCCAAAGTCACTGAATGGGTAAGTCACCAATCCAATCCCTTTGACAAATCGGATGTCATATTAGATATCATATTCTATATATATAGAAATATCATAGATAGAATAGACATATAGAATTTTTGGTCGGCAAATTCGAAGGAATCATTGAGTGAAAAAGGAGCAAAGAATGACAAAAGACGAGACTCTACTAGTCTTCACTCTTGTGGTTTCCTCTTCCTCGGTTTCTGTTTTCTTATTCGGGATCTTGCTTTTCATGGTTCTCATCTCTGCAACTCGCGATTTTCGCGAGAGAACCAAATCCAAGTTGG